>NC_073691.1:26342475-26577475 GCF_029784155.1 Uranotaenia lowii | reverse complement strand
ACTAATCTAATTATAAAAACTTAAATAAAATTATAGCTTATACGCAAGAACAAACATACTAAATGTCTTTTCATCATTAAAAAATCTCTTTGTTTTGATCAAAACCAATGTTAAGCGTAAAGATGCGAGTTTGATATAAAATCAAATAAAAATAGCAATAATAACACAAAATCAATATTTTAACACAAGTTTCTTTGTTTTTGAAAAAAAATATCCTTCCAATTACTATGGGAATTCTTTTGGATGGGCTCGTCTATAGGTACATTTACTATTCTTAAATATTTTCATACAATACATATTAAGACAGTTATATACACAAAAAGGCTTCAAAGACTGGCCTTTCGATTTTTTGTTTCGTAGTCAGGAACAATGGTTGCTTATAAATAAATAACATTTTAGGATGTTGTTTCGATGAAGCAAATGATTGAAATGAACATTTCAACGTGCTATTTGTTTTTGAAGTTCATTTCCATTTTTGAATTTTATTCAACCTATTCGAGATTTTGCGTTTTTTTTTCCAAACACGCGCTAGGAACATTACTGGAAAGGTAACTTGACTTCGTTTATTATAATTTTTTTTAAATCAAAACTTTTACTTGACTATGAATATGAATGATTTCTTATTTTTACAAATATAAATTTTCTTATTCATTCAGTAGTTAATTCGAAATAAATCGTAGCTCTGAGTTTATCTTTAAGTTTTTATTGATTGTAATGAAAATTCTTGTTTTTTTATAGAACTCGAAAAGGTTTACTGAAGAAGATAGTTGCTATCGAAATTCCGGTATCTGAACGTTTCATTTACCGTGGTTGAATTAAAAGGAATCTTTCGATTGCTTTGATTGAGTCTTAGAAGTCCTTTTTATCGTTTATCGTTTGATATTTTCATTTAACAAAAATCATTTACAAGGACGATTTTGGCAAACATCGTGGCCTAAAATGGGTAATCATGAGAATTGTACACCGCATTCAATTTATTATTTATAAAAAAAAACATGTTCTGGATCTGTAAGAAAGGCTCTAATCCACTGTTAAGTGTATTAAATCGGGTTTTTTATTTGTTTTCTGATCGGGTAATGGAACCTCACGCGAGAAATACTGAATGTTACTGAATTTTTTTGTTTACTTACATCCTGGTTGTATTTAGACAGGTTTATTTTTTCTTTAACGGCCTAAAACCATTTTTTTTATTGTTTTCGTTAAGTTTTTCATCAATCTGTCACATTTTACACAACGTTCGTAGTAAATAGGGTTTTATAATTTTATTAAATGAGCGAAAAATAAGAAAAAATATATCGCGGATTTAAAAGTTATTGATGAAAGAGTTATCCTGCGCTAGGTAAAAATTTTTACTAACTCTACCAAAAACTTTCTCATTTTGCAAAGCAATGAAAATACACAATAATTTAACATTAAATTTGAAGACTCTACGATGACTGAGAAAAAGACACAGCTATTCCCGCAGAAAAATAGGAAATTTTATAATAAATGTTATCTCTGAATCTTTGACTAATTTTATTCAATTAACTTGAGCTTGTGATATAGCTCAGTTAGAAAGTTTGTTGCTTCCTGAGTCGATGTCCCCTTGTTCAAGCCTAAGAGTAAACATGGAGCACAGCTGTACTGGTTATACTTTGCAATAACTTTCTGCCAACTTGAATATTGATAAAGTCGCGAATACACAACTATGGTAAAACGACTATAGGGTATATCGAGGGAATATGCACCTGCTAATGGAAATTTGATGATTTTCTACTCATATTTTGTCCATAATGTTACTTTTTAATGTAAAAATATTCGATTTTTTGCAAATGCCTTTAAAAGCAACCTTTGAAATCATTGGATGTTAAACACCCCAGGGTAGGCAAATAATGCTCCAAAATATTGGATCAAAACGACTAAAAAACAACACAATATTCACAGTGAAAATAAATTAATTCTGTTATTTAATTCTCTTTTTGGGGCGACTGATTAGTTTACTTTTAGTGGGTTGATTCTCGGCTTTCAGTCTCAAGTTTTTTTTAGTGAAAACGACTTTAATTTTACAAATCTAACTCCAACTTCCTTATAGGATCGTCATCAGAGACTAAAATTAATTACAAAATTAAGCTTACCGTAAACTGGGGGAACTTTGATCAGCGGGGTAACATTGATCAACATGAAATATTAGCAGATAATCATCATTAACTACACACTACGAAAAAAATCTGTAAAATCACATCACATGTGATGTAAATAAAAAGAAGCATCATATATGACGGAATTTTCAGTGCTAGTTGGAAATTGCACGCCAGTAAAATTTTGCAACGTGTAAAATTAAAAATGATGTAAAATTTTGCATCGTGTAAAATAAAAAAGATGTAATTATAAAATTACTGAATATTGAAAGAAAAACTTTCAAATTGGAATTTGTTTTGTTTTATTTATGGATAATATGATTTAATAATGGAATTTTCTCATTTAAAAAATAAAATGCTTCTATAATTTATATTATTCATTTCATTAGGTGCCAAAATTTTTTATCTTACAAATATTTTTTATAACTTTTATTTTCTTCCCCGAAGTACCGGATCCAAAGTTTAATTACGGGGAACCGCTTCCAGAACCGCATCCCTGCTTCTCGAAGATCTCCAGACACCATCAAAACCGATAAACTTACTCGCGCGCGGGGAAAATGCTTATACAAAATACTTTGGTGCAACAATTCACTTAACAGTTTGTTTACATTTGTCTGGTTCTGTTCTTGGCAGTTTATAATTTTAAATGACATTATCACGTTCAGTGTATTGTAATATTAATTAAATTCAAATTCAATGTCCTTATAACATTCCGTGTCGTGTAATTTTAAGGAATTTCTAATTCAGTGTTGTTGAGAATCTTGTGTGAACAAAAAAAATTTGAAAATTACATCATATATGATGTAAAGAAAAAAAGCATCACATATGATGGAATATTCAGTGCGAGTTGAATATTACACGTCTGTAAATTTCGACTGACATGTAAAATATGAGGCATGTAAAATATTTAAGACGTGTAATCTTCAACTCGAACTGAAAGTTCCGTCATATGTGATGCTTCTTTTTGTTTACGTCATATGTGATGTAAATTTATATCTAATAATCGCGTTCCGTGTCGAGTAATATTTTGGTCATTAGAATTCAGTGCTGTTAAGGGTTCAACTTTTTTTATTTTGTAAATTTACATTAATAAATCGCGTTCCACGTCATGTAATTATAAAGGTTTTCATTTTCAGTGTTGTTAAGGATTCAGATTTTTTTTCTGTGTAAGTATAAATTTAAAATATCTGAAAATTGTTTGAAAGCCTATAAATTGAGTTACTAATAAGCTTAATTTGGTTTTTATTATAAGATTTTTATATATTACATGAAATGTTATTTCAAAATTTTAAAATATCTGGTTTTTTGAAGGCTCACAAACAAACATCTCTCCTGATTAAATTTAGGCACTTAGGAGCAAATGGGTTGTTTAGTGTGAAAGTTTAACTTTTTTGTTGGTTCAGGTTTAGTGTAAGTGTTATTTCCCATGAAAAAGCCCGTTTTGGTTAGTGTCGGGTGTGTTTTTTGTTCGCAACAAAATTCAAGGAAGAGAAAATTTAGAAAATACTCGAAACTGTATTCGGATGGAACGCCAAATAAGGCCAGAGTGTTCTCGGAACCTGAACCCTGTTTTCCGGAGTAGGCCGAAAATTGTAGCAGCTAAACAATAGGACCAAACTTGTCCTTCCTAATGATGGCCTAAAGGATTGAAAAGACATCGAAATACGGAACAAAGCTAAGTACTTTTTTTTATTGTTATTCGTAAACCGACTACATAAAATCAAATTGTTTTTAAATGGTTGTTGTTATTGTATGTTCATTTAAAGAGGGGTTTAGCCTTAAACTTAAATCCTCAAAATTGTCAATTTTTGCCCTCAATTTAAATGGTTAAGTTTTCTACTTGTGGAGGAAAATTAAGATAACCCACATAGAAATAGGATAAGACTTTATTAACACAAATGACATAAAATGGCCTTTTACAATGGCTTTTGAATCTAGTTTTACATTCATCTCATGAAATTGTTCAAAACATTTTACAGCTCTTTTAAAAGCCTGTTCTTTTGATTGAATTTAGTTTAAAATAAGAGATTTCTATGTCACAGATAAACTTTGCATGATAATTTAAAATGTCAGTTTAGTTTCTTGGTCAGGGTGAGTTTTTTCAAGCAAATCAAGCAATTTTTTAACTATGAGAAACAATGAATATCTGACTTTTTTAATAACAGAGTGCATTAGTTTTAGAATTCATTGCCAAATTGATAGAAGTTTGTGTACAATTTCAAGGAAAGTTTTTTGTTTGAGCAACCCAAAGAAAGAAATAGAGCAGGAACTTCATAAAAACATTTATAGCGGCGACATATGGACTAAAGACTGTAGTTAGTATGTCGAGGAGGAAGCAGTTATTTATTCTTTTTTGTTGTCTCTGGAATTGCCTAGGTATTCGAGCTTTTCAGATACGAACTTGGATTTGGTAGGCTGATTTTTCTAAACACTGATTAACATTTAAAGAACAATTTTAAAAATTTTGAAAAGTGTTACATAATACATGTGCACAGTTAGTTTTTTTTTTAATACGTTACAATAATATTTTGAAATTGATCAATGATGAATTATATTGTTTATTTTAGATTCAACATATAACAAAGATTCTGTTATTATTTTTAATGAAATAGGAGTTAAAAAATTTACATATTAGTTGACTATACATCATTTACAACTTTCTGAAATTATCTAGTTAAATTTGTTGATATCAATAGACGGTCTCTTAGAAAAAGGTTGGGTTTATTATAGCTTACAAATACAAGCCAAAGGAAAACTCGTTAAATATTTTTTATTTATATGTTATCACTCTGTTTTTATAGAGAGATTGTTACGCTAGTGGGCCAATATATGTTATTCACAATAAGTTTAATGATTTTTCTTTTAACTGATGTACATGTATACTCTTGATTTTTCGTTTTGTAGAGTTAAAAAACGTTTTGTTAGAAATAATGAAAGCACCGGAGAATAGGTTTACTAAGATCTATACACTTGTCAAAAGTGTCTCCTGATCATATCCCTTTTCCCCCATCCTCACAAAAATTGTTTTGCTAGGATGCAGAGGTGACCTCGGTCCTAAAGCATAAATTTACAGTCTATCATCCCTTTCTCTTATTTTCCTCTCTATCTATTGACTACTAGGACGTGGCCGGCGCCGTTATTGATGTATAAAGAGAGAGCATCAGTTTTGTTCATTGTGAATGTGCTGTCAATCCCAGACACCATTCTTTTGACCTCTGGGCAAAATTGATGGCCTCGGTCAATCACGGAGTAGCAACCATTGGTGATGTAGAATTCATTCTACTGAGCCACACCTGCGGTTATGGGATTCGAAATGCTTTAGTACTATTATGATGGAATAAACTATGATAAACAAGACCTTTATATCATTTTAAAAGTATAATTCAGAGTTTTTAACGGCATTTCGGGTACAATGGCTTAAGGTGGATGTGAGTAGTCAATCAAGCTAAGCTAAGCTAAGCTATTTCCCATGAAAAAGCCCGTTTTGAAAAAATTACTAAAAACCCTATCAAATGGTTAAGTTTAAAGAAAAAAAGAACATGCGAGCAGTGCGAGAACTAAGGGTATTGCATGAAGCTGAAATTTCATTTGTTTTTGAGGCCAAAAAATATTGAGAGATGTTTATAATTTTGCCCCTCAATGTATGCAACAACATTGTCCTTCTTTTGAGTATATTTGTTTTTGAAAGAAAACTTTGAAAAATTCAATTGAGTCCAAAAAAATGTCTGTTATCAAGGTTTTAAGCATTCTGAGCTAAATTTCATCAAAATACGAAATTTGAAGATGTTGAGATACGTATAGTGATACCATAGTGATCAAAGTGACCCCGAAACTCGAAATCTGGTTTTGTAACAAACATTAAATTATAACCACCATTGTCGTTTGAATTTACTGCAATGAATGATCATGTTTAATCTCCTCATTTCAGTAATTATTTTAAAGCTTTTAGGTATTACGAAAGAGCAACCCCTTCCAAAATGTTCAAAAATTAATAAAAAAAAAGTGATCAAAGTTCCCCCAGTTAACGGTACGTCTACAGAATCAAAGTGATTCTTGCCGAAAAAGTTGTGTTGTTTTGTCCGGTTTGATACGGCGTATCGTTAACTGCTGTCGGTTTCTGTTTCGAACTATTTTAGAATGTGCTGGATTTTTTGTGTATGTTATAACTTTATGTTTGACTTACGGTTAAAAATTCTGTTTCCGGGCTAAGTATTGTTGGTTTTTTGTAGCACTTTTTATGAAAAAAATACTTGCACTGTGTATTCTATTCTATGTTGTTTTTTTTAATGAATGATGGCGTTTGTGGTGATCTTATAGAGTCTGATTGTTGGTTTGTGTTTTTTTTGTTTTGGTTTCTTATTCCGTATTTCTTCGAGACACTTAAATATGTTGTTGTATGAAATGTGTTTGTTGTCTGTGTCCTTTTGAATATTAATAGTAGAATTTGTAGTTTTTATGTGACAACTTTTTAGCATATTAAGTTTGTCTTGATTGTCACCTCTGTCGATAATTTTCACTTTGTCTATATCGAACAGATGATGCATAACTGCTTCGGGTTCTATTAATGCTGTTTGTTGGCGTAGTTGGATGATTGCGTAGTCATCAAAAAATTGGTTTTGAATTGTGTCAGTTTCAATCAATTTTTTCTGCTGCTTTTGGTGACAAATAGAGTGAACCGATTCGATTTTCAGTGCACGTTTTCTACTCAAACCCGATCAAAAGTTGTATTTATTATGCATCCTAGTGATAATTTAGGACTAAATAAAGAAGAAGATGGATGTATCATTTCGATAATCGGTCTGTATTCATGGAAAACTGTACTCCAAAATTTAGGTTATGTTCACATCTTACCGAATAGCATCTTGATGGGAGGGTGATTTGTCCAAAAATTGATGAAGCCATTCTGATCGGATATTTAAAATTTAATCAATCTTCAGTTCCATAAAACAACAGTTTACCACAGTTTTTCATCAATTGATAATTTGAATATATAATTTGAACAACCAATAAAATCAATGGTGAGGATGTTTTGAGCATTGTTATTCGTATTTTAATTAATATCTGGTTATGATTTTTACTAAAACTACTAGGTTTTTATTTTAAGAACACATTTGTGTTAAAAAGTCTACTTTAAACTTCGCAAATCTTCCAAACTTATCAAACTTATGCTGGAGTTTTACCCGCAAGGGCATTATGGACAGAAGTACCCTAATCGAAAAAAAATTGAAAAAGATTGAAATTTGGTAACATTTTTTGATCGAGTACCCGGTAGAGTTTTATCAAAATAGGTTCACGCGATTGAAATTGGTGCACGTCTTCAAATGAGGTTCATAATCGCGTTAAAGGCTATTTTTTATGAATGATTGTTTGAAAAAAAAAGTAATTAATGTTGTTTTTTATTTTTCTTTCACAAAGTTAAAATTAAACTAAAAATGTTGTAAATAAGTAGAAACTTGATTCTTTTTTATTCGGAAACGGAAATTGTTTCAACAGAGTTTAAAATAAAAAAAACAGAGTTTCTGAAATAACCAGTGAAAAAAAAAGCTTAACACTAGATTCAACATTTTTACACCTTTTGACCAAATTGCAAATTTTTCAAATAATTTTTAGTATTAATTGAGAAAAAAAATGTAAGCCCGTCAAAGATTGAAGAGAGTTTTATTCTACTAAAGTAGGTGATTATATTTTTCCAAAAAAAAAAATCGTCACTGGGCAAAAAGTATTATACTTGATACTATTTTTTTAAGCCCTCATAAATATGCCCTTTCTCATATGAAACATTCATAAACTGATACTAGGTGTGGTCAATCGAGAATTACTATTTTGCTTTATTTCTCTAACCAATTTTTCACGGTCGCCATGTACGGCAGAATTTTTTAAGGCACCAACACACTGTCAACCTACACGCAGTTTCACTTACTTCCACTGGATTCACCTAGTTAGAGTTTCAGAGTACCGCACAGTTTTGAGGACGGAAGGGCGCTGTTCTAACTAAGAGTGTCAAATGCTGAAAAATTGAGGGAGGAAACACCCCGAAGCAGGGGGAGGCGGATGAGGGCGTCACAGAATCGTTTGCGTAGAGGCCACCCGGAGAGCCGCCAAAAGAGGGACGGGCCAGGGGAACACCTAGCAGCCTAGCAGCAGTTCTTTGACAAATTGAACACAATGGCAAGACCCTCTATCTATTCGCGTCGTGTCGTTCAGATTCGACGACGAGACATGCTATGCCACTACTACCAGATAGGTAACTAGAAGAATGTGACTTTGGCAAGGTTGCGGGAAAATGGCCAACCAGCTGCCTGTCGTTGTTGTTAATGGCCTGAGCTCAAGCTGCTGCTGTTAGCCATGTTTCATTCTTTTTGCATTTTTATGCGCGTGAAAATCTGCCAAGTTCTGGGTGCACTTTTGCATTTCGAGCATGTTGTGTGTTGGAGATTTTTGTTTTGTTTTCGTACATTTTTTCATTCAGTTTTTCGTTTCTTTCCGGCTCCAAGGAGTGGTAGGAGGAAAAAGGTGCTCGGGCCATTGTGAAACGGATCAGAACAAAAGGCCCGGATTGGCCTCGTACGAGCAGTTTTAATCCGAAAAGATTTTCCTCCATGACGACTGCCGACTTTAGGGGCAGTTGGCGGTTCATTAAAATGCTATCATGGTAAACCGGGGTAGGAGAAAAAGAATTACATTCGTGCGTTCTTGAACTTTCTATTGTTTCGAGTTACAACTTACCCTATCAAACATTTTTATTTTCATGCTGAAAAACATCCCATTCAGAACATTTGACATTTTTATTCTTGAGCAACCTTGCTAGCCACTAACAGCTAAACGATTCAAAACGTTTTATAAATAAAGCCAACACCCTCCCATAACCTTTTCATTTATTAGTGTCTCCAAACAGCCCAAAAATCCATTATCAGCTATAATCCAGTTTAATGTCGCATTTTTCTAGTATTTTTGTTTCTCGGTTTTCCCAACCCCCCTCGGAGTGGTCGACATTTTCCGCACCGTTTGCCACTGTGGGTGGGCTGAATTGCCAAAGTAACACCCTCCAAACCAAAACCTAAAAAAAACGAAAAGTTGCTAGACCACGTGCTAATCGCTAAACAATATCAACTTTTACGATCTTGGCCAAACAACCAGCCAAGGGGGTTGTCATCGCAAGCCTCTGACATGTCCATTTTTGATGAGTGAGTTTTTTCGAAATTGATCTACAAAAAAAAAAACAACAAAACGTTCAATTGTTGCCGAAATTGCGGCTTGACCCTCGGAAAGGTTTTTGTTTTCTACTGTTGGATGCTGGGGTCCTTGTGGGGATGGAAAATGGCATGGGTTTTTGTTTCTGCTTTACCGAACGAGGAAGTTGGGAAATGGAGACGTTTATTTCGGAATGAATTGATTTCCGTTGGTGATGTAACAAAATAAGTTTAGAATTCTAGCAGGGTTTATTCATTGAAACATGTAAAGGTTTCTTTGATTTACACTTTGCGTTATAGAAAAAAACATCTATCCCCTACTTATAATTTTTCGATCAAAACTGGCAAAAGAAATTGAAATTTTGTTTCAAATTTCATTTGAGATCAAACATTCTATTCTGCTTGGAAGAAAATAAAACTCGTCTGGAGGAAAAAATCTTCACATCTCAGATGAAAAAAAAAATTATTTTTATTTCATCAATAAGTCAAAGAGATTTCAAATTTAAGTTCAGTAGTCTAAAAATAATTTAAAAATAAAACATTACTTCGTATATAAGCAATCTAATGGCATTCGCAGTGAAACAAGTTGTTAATTTACCAGCGAAAACTAATCAAGGACTTTTCTTTCGCTATCTGACACCATATTGAAATCTAATATGGCGGCTGCAGCTGAACTTGAAAATTCTGAAAACTAATGAAACATATGAAGCCCCTTCAATTTTTTTGGGTGAAAGGGCTGTACGAGAAGGACGCTGACGCTGTTTTGAAATTCAAAATGGCGGCTTCGGCTTTTCTATTCAAAGATGGCAGCTTCCCTTTAACTTTAAATGCTGTAAATAACTTAAAATCACATGAAACCCCCAAAATATGGATATCTATTGGGTGAAAGGGCTAAACGAGTAGAAGTTAAATTAAGCTATCTGACGCCATCTTAAATTAAAAATGGTAACTTCCACACAACTTGAAAATGTTTGTAATCACTGAAAATTGCGTGAAACAACCACAATATATGGTGAATGGGTTCAACAATTCTTAAAAGCTTAAATAAAAAAAAACTTAATGCAACAAGATAAAAAGAGATATAATAAAAAACAAAGCAAAGATTGACATGACTAGTTGAAATCAGATACAACGAGATAAAACTTGATAAAGATCAAGATGAAGCATCTTTAATAGAAAATTAATTAAAACAAGAAAAACCACGGCAAAGCAAGAATATTTAAAAAAAGAAACCATATTTAACAAGATGAAACATGGTTTATACAGAAAAAAAACATATGAACAAGACATAACAAAAAAATCCAATATAATAAAGATTTATAGCATGAAAATAAAACAAAACAAGATAAAAATGTAAAATAGAGCAACATAACTTAAGGGGGGGTAGGGTCTAACGGGTATAAAAAAACACCATTTTCACGATTTTTTTCTAGAGCTATCGTTCAAACAAATGTATTCACTTTTTTTGCATTATACAAAGCATTGTTAAAACAACATTTAGTAATTTTTTCGTAGAAAAATATTGAAAAATGAGCCGTTGACGGAGCATTTTCGAGGATGCCTTTTAGAAAACAGGATTTGCGAAAATATTTTTAATAGATGTTTTTCTGGACCCCAACGTTTTTATTTAACTAAAAAAATATTTTTATGAAATTTTTGTGGCTGTTTGAAGTAAAAACTACGATTTTTCACTTAAAAATCCGCTATTTTTCACCTCTAAAATCTCCCCAAAGTAAAAAAACAAAAAAGAAAAACGTTGGGGTCTGGTATTTCATATGTAGAAAATATGTTCCAAATTTGAAAAGAATCGGATAAGTAGTTTTCAAATGAAAATGTCCACGGACTTTAAAAATGTGCTTTCGAGAAAAACGCGTTTGAAGTTTCTGCTCTTGCTTTCTTGCAGTATTAGATAGGAGGAGATAAAGGCCTATAACTTCTACAGTTTTGCTTCAATTGACTTGAAAATTTGACACAACATTCTTGAAATGTTTTACAATAAGAAAATAAAAAAATAAAAAAAATCGATTTTTTGAAATTGTTAGACCCTACCCCCCCCCCCCCCCCCCCCTTAAACGAACATAAACAAGTTGAGATTAGGTGAATTATGCTGAAACAAGACATGACATTATAAATCAAGATAAAACAACTCAATATAAATGACCCATTCCAGCGTGACGTCACAACGTTTGCAAAACAATTTTTTGGTATATTGTATATGTAAGTTTTACAGGTCATATCGCACATTGTTAAAAATTGTACATTATAAGGTCAAAATTTAATTTTCTACAAGTTGAAACCAAAAGTATTTGTATAGAATAAATAGTTAACAAAATATAAGCAAAAGCAATCGTGACGGCACAACGCGCCTCTTTTCCCACTTTTCAGTTTTTTTTTACAACGCCGCAATTTTCTGCTCTTCTATTTTATCAAATTTTATGAAAATTTCAGGAAAGTATTAATTTATTACAACCAACAAATCGCTGTTTTTGATTTTTTCAAATTTTGATTACAATTTATTTTAGAGCGATTCAGTTTCGTGACGTCACAACGCACCATTTTTTTTAAAGCAGGGTTTTGCAAAGCGTTGTGACGTCACAAAATTTTATGGTTAGCTACATGAAATAAATCAAAGCATAATCTTAAAATGAATGCTTGATTTACTTAACATGCTTAAAAACTTAATAAATAATGTGATTTGGTGATGAAATCGATCCATTTATTCCCAAAACTTAAAAGGAATTCAATCTCAAAGGCCCATATAAGCAGATAAGGTTTGCAACACTACTCACATCAATTTTATTCGAAGTTTTTTTGTGCGATCATGTGAATATTATTTAGGACAATACTTAAACTAGGAAATATTTATCCGTTAAAGCGTTGACATGTGTTTCTGAATCTTTAATTGCAAAAGAAAGGAAAAATAAATGATAATTTCAAAGCCTTCGATCTTTTCAAAAATAGTTAATCAACACTAGAGTGCCTAAATCAGCCATCTAATGAAAATTTTATAAGTTGCAAGCATAAATAGATCCTAGGCCTAACAAAAAGTCCAGTGCCAAATTTGGGGATTGTCCCACGAAAATAGATGGCACAATGAGCCTAAAATTTGTATGGAATCATGAGAAATTGGGTTTGGAAGGACATTAAAACCAAGTTATGCACCAATTTCTGAAGGCCCTATCGGCTGATTTGTTTTAATTATAGTCATTCACAAAACTTTCATTTTGACAAATAGTTTATCTCAAGATTCCATTTCGACAACGGTTTAGTTAAAAAGGGTTCTGAGTTTCAAAAATTAGCTTCTGATGGGTCAAATACAAAAAATACCTGAATGATCGTTAATCGACGCTAATTTTGAACGTTATAGCTGTTTTATGATAACTCTATTCGAAACGCGTTCCTCAAATGAAATATTGTCGTAATCAAAGCTTTAAAATTCTCAAATTTAAAGAAAAATTGGTTGATAAAAACCTAAATTATTGACGAAAAACGGTTTTTTTTTTTTATCATGCCGAACAAAATCTACATATTTCCATACAAACATCAGGTGCGTTGCGTAACCCCTTCCCTTAGAATAATCTGACCCAAATTTTGCATGAGACCTTGTGTTAGTACATATTTGAATTGATTTAATTTTGTAATTCAGTTCAAAGTCTTTTTTGTGAGATTTTATGTGAACACGGGGTTCGATTTGGATTTTCTAGTGACATTCTTTGAGGTGGAAGTTTCAATAAAAGCAGTTTTCTATTAAAATAATTTAATTAATTTTATTAATTAATTTCCTATGAAAATCTTATGATTTTTTTAATAAAAAGGTTAATCTATTAAGTTTACCATGTTCAAAGATTTTTTGAATCTCAATACATTTTTTTCTTGGAACTTATTTTGTTTGAAAATAATGCCAGAAAGAAATAGAAGCTATACTAGCGGTGTTTTTCATTCTATCATAGGATATATGAAGAACTAGATCTTTTGAAAGATGATCTTTTGAAAGATTTTTATTCAAATCACAGATAACTACCTGCTTTATGATTCACAAACATTCTTTTACAAAATCGATGAGGATTTCATTTGTTTGATAGTTTGTTCATTCTTCAATCAAGCGTTTTTAAGCGCTGTTTTATATGTTTTATTAGAAATGTTTTAAAACAACTAAGTTAATGCAATTAAATACAATAGTTTCTTTAAAAACTTGATAATAGAATTTGTTTATTGAAGCACATTGTTGTGTTGAACTTGTATTGAAGAAATACTATCATAGTATTGAAGTAAAAAGTCTTGAACGTTTTCGAAAAAAAGGAAATAAATTTTCGTGACGTCACAACGCATGCTTTACCCGGGTGCAACTCACAACCTGCTAAACCGATTTTGAATCTAAAAATTGCATTAAATTCCACTCAAAAAGTTTGAAGAGACCTCCAATTTTCGACAATATGTGAAATTTCAGTAAATCATAAATTTAAAAACAGTATAATTTTCGTGACGTCACAACGCTTAAAAGTAGATACCTTTATCAACGATTCTAGGGCGTAAATTGGCAGCTGTTATTTATCTCATATCATGCTTAAAAGATGGCTTTTCTACCATCATTTTTCAGTAATTTTTTTGACATAGCTAGATTTTTGACAAAGTTATGTTATAAACAAAGAATATTTGCAAAAATCAATTTAATTTCAAACTAAAATTTTTAAATTTCAACGTTAACATATTCAATTCTTAAAAAAGGTAGCTGAAAATCACTAAATGGAAAATGACACTCAAGAATTAACCTTTCTAACGCTATGTTATTTATTTTTGGATAATGAAAAATAAAAATCGGTTCTCCAGTTGAGGGGTGCTTGGAGTGGGTCAAATATATATACTGCAAATATAATGCAAATTTAAAGACATTAAAAACAAACACGTAAACAATTTTAATGCAAAAACTACATTTAGAAGTTATCGGAAACCTCTATTTAGAATTTACCTAATTGTTTTTTTTTTGTTATTTATTATTTGGTTTTTATCTTGTTCTATGTTGTTTTATGGAGTTTTATAATATCTTGCCTTTTATAAAATTAAATTTTTATTTTACGTATGATTAAGTCTTGTTGATCTTGTCTCATCTTGCATTGTATTATTTTATGTTCTTACGTGTTTCTATCATTTATTGATTTTTTTTCTTTTAGTTCGATATTGTTTTATCAATTTTTTAAAAAAAAACGAACACAAACACACACAGGATCTCAATAAAACTTGATATTTCCTCGAAGAGATTCCTTTTTCACTTAACTCTAGGCGTACAACTTTCGAGGATATGATAGCTAGCATCTTACAAATGCTAAAACCACCAACCCACAGAAAGTGTACTATGTATGCCGTGACCGGGATTCGATCTCATGCCCGTTGGCTTAGAAGACTTGAAGGCTATCCTCTACACCACGGGCTGCGACGTATTTTATGTGTATTGTGTGTCTTTTATATTTGATCTTATTCTAGATTATTTTATTTTGCTACGGCTAGTTTTATCATTTTTTTTACTTATTTTTTTTTTTAAACTTACGTTTTTCTCCCGGTTGTGGATCAGCAGCAACCGCCATCGAAGAACCAGAACAGTTTGTTTTGGTTCTGTTCTCTATGTCCAATTCGCACTTGATGATGGCAGAGAACAATAGAATGGTGATGATGATGATAGTACAAATGTTTACATCATCACACGGTTAAACGAGACAACACAAATTGGGTTCGTGGTAGCACAACAGTGCTGCCAGGTATTCTGAGTAAGAATATCAAAGTACTGATTGAGAAATGAGTACTTACCCGGTTAGGGAATATAAGAAGTGGAAAGTGACAATTAGCTATCGATTATCAATATATTTGTATTCTACTGACCTCCCAGACGAAACATGAATAAAGATAACTCTATTCCACCACTGAAACCTGCGTTTTCAACATTTTTAATATTGACATATCTTGTTTTGTTTTGATTTATCATGATGGATCTTTTCTAATCCACTTTTATTGAAACACATTCTAATCCCATGTTGCGCGAACTTTATTCTAAAATTGATCGGAGGCCGCCATATTGGCTTTCAAGATGGCGTCAGGACATGAAATTCGACTTCCACCCATGGATTCATTTTACCAGTCATTCACAACCAATCCCTTATTTATTTCAATTAGAACGTCTATCCTCATTTACTGTTCTAAACAAAGTCGCGAATGCCATAAAGATGGTAAAACGACTATAATCGAAACAAAAAAAAAAAAAAAATTTACTGTTCTAATGATTAACAACTTAGAACTGAGGAACACATCCTACGCGTGTAATTTGTTGGCTTGTTAGAGAACCGTCATAATTGAGCTTTTTATATGACATTTATCAAACCATTTTTAAACAAATTTATGACCATAGGTTAGGGTGGTCATCCGTCCCGCAAAACCGGGACATGTCCCACTTTTTTTTTTATTGAATGTCCCGCCGCCGTCCCGCTTTTTCCTCAAAATGTCCCGCTGTTTTTTTGAAAAAAAATTTCAAAGTTCACTGACTTACACTAGTATAAACCAAACTTAAGCCTCAATTTGAATTAATTGGTTCAACACAAAAAATATTTCAAATAGATACGTCTTTTTCCTCCAAATAAGTAGCATATTCAATAGTTTATATAAGACAATACTAAATAACTCTATAAAACAGTTAGATTCCCATTCAGTTAAGCGTTCTTAGAGGATGTTCAACAAATGCAATGTAAATAACTTTGGTATGAAGAAAATATTTTTTTAGTTGCTTCCAATTATTACAGGTACATATATCAAAATTTTTTGCCGTAATCTTTATTGGATTTTCTTATTTTATACACCACCATTTCAGACTCAATTTTCAAAGTATACAATGATGGAAGTTTTCTTGATTTTTCAAATTTTAAAATCAAATTTTTAGTCTGTTTGTTATTACATAATGGTTTTATACGAGGTATCAAATCCGCCGTTTACATGTAGGACTTGAATTTTTTTCTCCCAAATTAGGTGTTAATTCACGAGAACCATGGAAAATAATCGTGATTTTGGCAAAAAAAACCGAGAAAATAAAAGTCACTCAAGAAAAAACTAAGCAAAGTCAATCCGCGTAACAAAAACTTAGAACACTTTCTTTGAACAACTTTGGCTGATGGCGTACGAATAAGTTTGGCTATTTCAATTAAGTTTTTTTTAGCAATTTCTCAAATGTCCCGCTTAATTCGGATGCGTCCCGCTTTTTTTCGTGAAATGTCCCGCTTTTTCCTGAAAGTATCTGGCAAGCCTACCAAAGTTAAGCTTTTAAGCATTGAATTGACTAACGCCATGTGGGTTACAAAATCGAAAAGCTCAAAATAACGCCATGTTGTTGGATCCACAATGTTAAGAGTTTGGAAATATTTGGGGCTTATTCTGCGACTCGAGTGACGTGACTCACGAAATTTCACTACTTCGTCCCGACTTCAGAAAATGCTTCAGGAAAGAAATTTTAAGTATTGATGAGATCTGAAGATTATAGTAGCTCATCTGGACAAAAATTTCGAGGCTGTTCAAGCCTGCAAATTTATGTGACATTTTCTAAGTCACGTCACTCGAGTCGCAGGCCAATTTTCAATCAATTTCATTTTGTTTGCGATGTCATGATGTCATATTCTACAATTATATAAAAAAATGTTTTTCGTAAAACATTTTTTATTTTTTCCCGTTAAAATAAATTAAGGTTGCCAGATTTTTTTCAGCACGTATCCGGGCTGGACAAATTCAGGATATTTTATATAAAAACCTGGCAAAATCCGTGCATTTCATTTCAAAATTGTCGACAAAAACCCGGACAGTATCCGGGCAAATTTGACCAACACCTAGGAATTACTTATCAAAAATTTAAAAAATTAACTTGAAACAAATTTTTTTCATCAGAATATATCAACAAATTTTAAATAGTATGGGGGAGTGGGGAATCATGGGCCGCTTTTTTTCGTTGTACCATAACTTCATTTTTATATAAAAAAAAAAGGAAAATAAAAAATGGTATGGTTTTCTACATTTTCAAGGTATCATAAGGTTTTTTTTAATTTTTTAATAAGTTATTTTCCCCAAATTCTGACTGTTTGAAAAAAAGCAATATTTTTTTGATTTTGAAAAATGGTGGGGAATCATGGCCACCAAATCCAAGGCCACCAAATCCAAATTGGCCAAATAACATGCAAAGTTTATGAATTGACCCAAAACTGTGATTTCCTAATTCATTTCGTTATTTTAAAGCAACTTCAGATGATGAAATAAAAAAGGGAGCTGTGTATTATCGCATAGATTCCAAAACCTGGCTCGCGATCGTTTTAGCTAAATTTCTAATATAGAATGGACAAAATATTTTTCATAACTCTTCATTTGGCATAAGAAAACTTTACAGATAGGAAAAACGTATTTTAAGTTCTGAATGTGTATAAAATCAATAAAATATAGGTGGCCCACATTCATTCTCCACAAGCTATGATTTGCAAATTGTTTGCGTTTGTGTAACTTATTGATGTTTCATCAAAAATTCCTTTTCCACGTGAAAGATCATGACAAAACTAAGATGTATGAGCATATTTTTGTTATGCACTTTAGGTCCCCATCGATGAAATTAGCGGGTGTTTTTTTAACCGTGTAAGTAAATTTTTCTTTCTTTTTTAGCTTGATAAATAAAGGAAGCATATGATGCGTATTTCAGTCAACAACATATAGAAATATATGCTCACGCATAGCGACGACGATGACAGTTGGTTTGAGATTTTAATCTCAACACACATCTGAGATATTAAAAGTGGCCCACGTTTCCCCATGGCCCACGATACCCCACTCTCCCCTAGAATATATGCGATCATAAATAGGCATTGAAGCTTGTTTGGATTTTTAACGACGCAATTTATAGACGTGTTAAAAAAAAATTGTAGATATGTACATTTATTTAAGCTGATTAAAGCCAGCAACGTATATAACGGTTTAAATGGTGATCTGACGTTTCATAGACATAAAATTTTACAATACTTGGCTTCAAAATTCGAACTCTTGAGATCAAACTTAGTTTAACTCCGCCATATTAAGAAATGTGGTTCGTTGCCTTTTTTTGGACTTTTTTGACGATGGTTAATGGACTAAACTACAAAATTAGATGAGTATTTTTTTAGTATTGAATTCGTTGTTTATTGTACATTCACTAAGATTCGTATATTCGAAGCGATGAAAATTCTCATCCTTTGAACCTACAGTCGTGTTTTGATACCAGAAGACTTAATATTTATTAAATTGAAAAAAAAAAATCAGTAACAAATAATTCAATCTTTTATACAAATTTTTCACAAACATTTGAAATAAAAAATCACTCTTTACCGATTTACAGTTTTCCATCATTTTTAACCTTATAAACTATATCACCAAAACGAGAGGTGTTTGACAAAAGCTGACGAACTATTCAAGTCCAATAAGCCATAACCTAATAAATGAATCATTAGACCAGGCATCAAAAACTATCTCTTTCATCTTCAAATTAATTAATAGTCTAGAGATTTTTTCACCGTTAGTAAAGAAAATTAATTTAATTTTTGACATTATCGGTGAAAGTTATATTTTTTTAGTTTGGTAATTTCAAGATTACAGATGCATAGAAATTTAGAAGAAATAAATAGATCTTGAAAATGAGCAAATAAAATCTGATAAGAAGCATTTTCATCACATGTCATCAATTTTTACCTCATGGAACGAATTTTCTTTTTCATAATCTTGAAATGTTGTTATTGAAACAATACAACTTTTAATTAATAAATTGAATTTCAATTTAATTTTCATTTTCAATTTTTCAGTCAAATTTATTAATTTTTTTTTAAATATTATCAAAAGTTCGCCTTCATTTTTTCCTCTCTACATTTTTGTGTTCTGCAAAAATAATGTATTTGGAAGCCTTCATCTCATTTCTTTTACATTTTAAACCATAAATACTTTAATTTTTTTTTATTTACCTTACGTAGCTTAGTGGGAGGTCAATAAAATTAATTCCGTTGATCATTTTTTTATCAACGGATTCATAGTCCATGCAGCAGAGGTTTAAGCAGAAAATTTAGTTTCAACCTTTTAATATAGATGTGAATACTGACGAAATATTTGGAGCTTGATATTCAAAACTATAATTGCGCTTGAAAATTTATAATCTTTTCACTTGAATAAATAGTTATGATTCATCTTATTGGAATCAACAATTTAAGACTTGTAGCAAGTTTGGCTATTTTTCGGTCTTGGGATTCAATCAAACAACTTGGCTTTTGAAATGCTCGACGTTTCGATCATTTTTGGTGGTTTTGGTGAGACAGATAATTCCCTTGAGAAAGGCCACCAAAAATGGTCGAAACGTCGGGCATTTCAAAAGCCAAGTTGTTTGATTGACTCCCAAGACCGAAAAATAGCCAAAATTACAACAAGAAATATTTCTAGTACCATCCCATGCCAAATTTGGTTTTATTTGCGTAGTAAATTCTTGAGTTATGCATAAACTTAAAAGGAAACACCATCTCAATTTCCGTTATCCCCATTGAATGGAGGGGTATAATATTCATAGAAATATGTTTCGTGCTAAAATATCCTTTTGATGCCAAATTTGGTTCCATTTGCTCAATTAATACTCAAGTTGTACCAAAAAATTGTATGCAAGCGCCCCTTTCCTTCTTTATACCTTTCAGTTGAAAAAAAGTTGGGGCTTGATTTTATCATAGAGACATTTTTCTTATCCAGATACCCTCACATGCCAATATGGTTCCATTTGCTTGATCAGCATTCCAGTTTAACTGAAAATTATAAAGGAAACCCCATCCTTTCCTATTTCATTCACCTCTTTGAAGGAGTGAGGGATACCAAATACTCCTAGAAGCATTTTTCGTATCCAAATCCAAATTTTCAAATCTCGAGTTATGCATGAAACACCCCTTCCTCTTTCCTTTCTCCCCGTTGGAAGAAGGAAGGGGTCTCAAATAATCATAAGAACAATTCTCTTTCCGTAATATCCTTCCTTGCCCCAATTTGGTTCCATTTGCTTAAATCGTTTGCCAGTTATATACAAAATTATAAACAGTTTAGTTTAGTTTAGTTTAGTTTAGTTTAGTTTAGTTTAGTTTAGTTTAGTTTAGTTTAGTTTAGTTTAGTTTAGTTTAGTTTAGTTTAGTTTAGTTTAGTTTAGTTTAGTTTAGTTTAGTTTAGTTTAGTTTAGTTTAGTTTAGTTTAGTTTAGTTTAGTTTAGTTTAGTTTAGTTTAGTTTAGTTTAGTTTAGTTTAGTTTAGTTTAGTTTAGTTTAGTTTAGTTTAGTTTAGTTTAGTTTAGTTTAGTTTAGTTTAGTTTAGTTTAGTTTAGTTTAGTTTAGTTTAGTTTAGTTTAGTTTAGTTTAGTTTAGTTTAGTTTAGTTTAGTTTAGTTTAGTTTAGTTTAGTTTAGTTTAGTTTAGTTTAGTTTAGTTTAGTTTAGTTTAGTTTAGTTTAGTTTAGTTTAGTTTAGTTTAGTTTAGTTTAGTTTAGTTTAGTTTAGTTTAGTTTAGTTTAGTTTAGTTTAGTTTAGTTTAGTTTAGTTTAGTTTAGTTTAGTTTAGTTTAGTTTAGTTTAGTTTAGTTTAGTTTAGTTTAGTTTAGTTTAGTTTAGTTTAGTTTAGTTTAGTTTAGTTTAGTTTAGTTTAGTTTAGTTTAGTTTAGTTTAGTTTAGTTTAGTTTAGTTTAGTTTAGTTTAGTTTAGTTTAGTTTAGTTTAGTTTAGTTTAGTTTAGTTTAGTTTAGTTTAGTTTAGTTTAGTTTAGTTTAGTTTAGTTTAGTTTAGTTTAGTTTAGTTTAGTTTAGTTTAGTTTAGTTTAGTTTAGTTTAGTTTAGTTTAGTTTAGTTTAGTTTAGTTTAGTTTAGTTTAGTTTAGTTTAGTTTAGTTTAGTTTAGTTTAGTTTAGTTTAGTTTAGTTTAGTTTAGTTTAGTTTAGTTTAGTTTAGTTTAGTTTAGTTTAGTTTAGTTTAGTTTAGTTTAGTTTAGTTTAGTTTAGTTTAGTTTAGTTTAGTTTAGTTTAGTTTAGTTTAGTTTAGTTTAGTTTAGTTTAGTTTAGTTTAGTTTAGTTTAGTTTAG
Source organism: Uranotaenia lowii (assembly GCF_029784155.1). Classification (NCBI taxonomy): domain Eukaryota; kingdom Metazoa; phylum Arthropoda; class Insecta; order Diptera; family Culicidae; genus Uranotaenia; species Uranotaenia lowii. The sequence goes on along the minus strand of NC_073691.1, from coordinate 26,556,058 downwards.
TTTAGTTTAGTTTAGTTTAGTTTAGTTTAGTTTAGTTTAGTTTAGTTTAGTTTAGTTTAGTTTAGTTTAGTTTAGTTTAGTTTAGTTTAGTTTAGTTTAGTTTAGTTTAGTTTAGTTTAGTTTAGTTTAGTTTAGTTTAGTTTAGTTTAGTTTAGTTTAGTTTAGTTTAGTTTAGTTTAGTTTAGTTTAGTTTAGTTTAGTTTAGTTTAGTTTAGTTTAGTTTAGTTTAGTTTAGTTTAGTTTAGTTTAGTTTAGTTTAGTTTAGTTTAGTTTAGTTTAGTTTAGTTTAGTTTAGTTTAGTTTAGTTTAGTTTAGTTTAGTTTAGTTTAGTTTAGTTTAGTTTAGTTTAGTTTAGTTTAGTTTAGTTTAGTTTAGTTTAGTTTAGTTTAGTTTAGTTTAGTTTAGTTTAGTTTAGTTTAGTTTAGTTTAGTTTAGTTTAGTTTAGTTTAGTTTAGTTTAGTTTAGTTTAGTTTAGTTTAGTTTAGTTTAGTTTAGTTTAGTTTAGTTTAGTTTAGTTTAGTTTAGTTTAGTTTAGTTTAGTTTAGTTTAGTTTAGTTTAGTTTAGTTTAGTTTAGTTTAGTTTAGTTTAGTTTAGTTTAGTTTAGTTTAGTTTAGTTTAGTTTAGTTTAGTTTAGTTTAGTTTAGTTTAGTTTAGTTTAGTTTAGTTTAGTTTAGTTTAGTTTAGTTTAGTTTAGTATAGTTTAGTTTAGTTTAGTTTAGTTTAGTTTAGTTTAGTTTAGTTTAGTATAGTTTAGTTTAGTTTAGTTTAGTTTAGTTTAGTTTAGTTTAGTTTAGTTTAGTTTAGTTTAGTTTAGTTTAGTTTAGTTTAGTTTAGTTTAGTTTAGTTTAGTTTAGTTTAGTTTAGTTTAGTTTAGTTTAGTTTAGTTTAGTTTAGTTTAGTTTAGTTTAGTTTAGTTTAGTTTAGTTTAGTTTAGTTTAGTTTATTATTATTTATCTTGGTTTTGTTATTATTTCCAGCTAAATTTGAATTAAAATAAGCAGATTTTGAAAAATGTATGTGGTACATCCATTTATATCGCCAGGGGTCAAATTTTTCCCCTAAAACTCTCTTGTTGAGAAATCGATTTTTACAAAATTTACAGTTTCGAAAAGCTTGTAGTGTGATTCAAATATGCTTTTCAGACAATATTCAGCGACATTCATGTGTTTTAAAGTTATACCAAGTCGAAACATTTGCTTCGGGAAAAAGACTGTAAATGTGTGCCTGAGAAAGCTGAAGTTAGAAGCTATATGTTACACATATGAAAATGTTTTTTTTTATTTCATAAGATCATGCTCACAAAAATGTGTTTTTAAACCATACTTTTGAATGAATTATCCGCCAGAGCTGTTCCACTCCACTCCACTTTTTTGAGGTTTTTCTAGCAACTAAATTAGACTTTGCACTTGATTCTTAGTATGTTTACCTGGGAAATTCGGGCTTGCTAAAAAATCAGTCGATCCCCAAACATAAAAAAGAGTATGTTTACGCAAGGTAATCGCAATGTATCTATGTGCAAAATAAAGGAAATTTCATTTCGGTTCTAGGGATGTAATGGCGATGCGGTACTCAACAAAAATGTGAATATTGGTTAATTTTTATCAATTTCCAGTAGACACAAACTGTGACAATCTAAATGGGTATAATGTAATCCTCAAAATAAACTTATCTCCAAACCGACTTCCGGAATTGCATCCCCAGCACATAATCCATCAAGTCCAAACCCAAACAATGCGGCTAAACTAACGTCATTCTGAACCCTTTGCTGTTGTGGTCGGAAAAAAAGTTTTAACGAATTTGATAAATCCATTTGGGTGTCTTGAGTTAAGGCACCTACACAATCAACAGTGGTCAAAACAAGGAAGTGACTTCTGAAGTAATTCGTCACCCTAAAACACAGAGCATCCAAACTAAATAATCTTTGATTCGGAGGGCCTTCGCGTTAAGACTTCTCAACAGAGAGAGAGACCTCAACCTAACCGAAAATACTATATAGCGACCCACCACCCACCCAAGAAAACTCATTTCATCTTTCGACTCCGAGACGACGAGAACTTGACGCGCGAGTGACGCGCAAGAACTTTGAGGCGTGCGCGCGTGTTTTCAAACGGCGACGAACTACACTATAAGGCGACGCGTACGGCAATCGCGTGTGAACTTTTTCGGTTTTTGTGATTGCGTATTATCGCAACAAACCACCCTTTAAGAAGGTGTAGGGGGTGTTCTTAGTGCCCTTTCAAATTTGGTGATTTTTTTTACAATATTTGTTGAATTTTGGATTTTTGTGACTCGGGAAGAATCCTTCTACAGCATCCAGTGAAACACGCGCAATCAAGATGGGATCCGTATCTCATCACAAGGTGAGCGGTTTGAATTCAGTTTTTTAAACTTTTTTTTTTTTAAGTGAAATTTTAGGGTTTAACTCTTTAATTAAAATAAGTGGCTCGGGACCAAAACATCAGAAAGTTTGAACCTTAATCAAAGGAGGAAAAAATATGTGAATCCACTGCGACCAAAAAAAAAAACAACAAAATCATAGGGTGTTAAAACAAGAATCCACAGGTGATAAGTGTTTCGGGACGAACAAGAGCACTTTACCGAATGATGGGGGGTCATAATGGCTCCAGGTTGCCCAAAAACAGTGAGCTGAGCACCCACCTACAGCTAATTAATGGCACCCATTCATCTTTCCCTCCGAAGGTTCGGCTGGAACATCGGATTGTGGGTGAAAAAAACGACCGGTGAAACAGTGAACTGAACTAGATTTTTTTTCGTGATTTTCCAGCTCAAACAGGTGGTGTGCGGCATACTTAGTGAGGGTTTTAACGAGTGGGTGGATTTTGGCTTTTTGGATGGAGATCCGTTGGAGTTTTGTTTATTATGATTGTTTTGATAATTCTTGGCGTGAGTCTTGTTGGGTCTCGAGGTCTTGGAAATTTACCGGTTCGACGCGCCACGTCGTTCGTAGGCAGAAGACTTTCGACATTGTTTGAACAATTAATGTTGAATCAACCACCCTAACTAAGCTGAGGGCTGAAATCAGTTTGGGTTTGGGTTGATAGTGAATGTGTGAAACTGCCGCCGAATGGTGGAGAAAAACGATGAACAAATTGCGCTGGGCCACAGACTGTGTAAATTAGTTGGGGGTGCTAATTGGTCGGAAAAGTGGTTTGTGGGTGGAAGCATGGCGTCGCGGTGCTCTCGTTTTTTTTTTTGGTGAGATACGACGGTGACCTTTCAGAGTGGTGATGATAAGAAGCTGATGTATCCGGTGATGATTTTTATGGGTTTATGAATGAACTGCTTCGGAATGCAATGTAGTTTGAACATATGAATGTTCCAAACGTAATAATTGAGCAAAGATGGACTTTTAATGAAGGACTTTACTGTCGAGTGCTTAACGGTGATTATGCTTTCATCGCGCATGGAGCAATTGTGAGCGGAAACTACATGTGGAAGATTTTATCATTGAAGGCTGCAAACGCAACCGATTAGCGCTTTCAACATCAGAGGACTGACATGTTGTGATCTAAAAGAACGGAACAATATCCAATCAGCTTGAACATGCTTCAATGTGTTTTAATTTTTATAACTTTAAGTTCAATATTATTTCTTTTTAACTGTTTTCTTCAACACAGATAATTGAAAATGTACTTGAGACTCAATTCAAAAATTCTGACAGCAAAATTCCGTTGAATTTATCAGAAAAGCAACGTTGGTTTTTTAGATTTACCCCTCTTTTAAGGCACCAGTCTATGAAATTTCTTTTGGGTTTTTTTTTATTTGCACTGTTTGTTTTACGGTATGACAATGTCTCAAAATAGGTGGTTAAAATATTGTTTGTTTATTTTTCTTTTTTCTTACCTAAGAAATTTCTTCAATCTACTTCTTTTAAACCTAATAATGGACAGTTGGAACTAGGTTGGACAGAAACAATTTTGGAACATTCCCAAATTGTCCATTTTCGTCGTTGAAGTGGATGCTACGAGATACGAATAGTAGGGTAGAATGCTGTATGTCGTTACTGCAATCTCTTACAAAAATCTAATGCTCAAGAAGAATGGACCAAATGAAGTAAAACAAGAATGCTTTTCCTTTGAAAATAAAGAAAAGATGTTTTCAGTGCTATTGAGACTTTTGATGAAAAATTTGAATTATCTACAAAATGTGACTTTAAGATCTTTTTCACCATTTTTAAACATTTCCCCTATGAACAAAATTTATCAAAAATATATATTCCAATATAGCGAAGGTTAGTCTTAAAATATTATTAGAAAAAGTTTTCAAAAATTTTACTTATAGATTTAATTTATCACTTAAGTTGAAAAACACAAACTTTTCAGCTAAAAGATTCGTGAATACATTTTAACACAGTGTAATTTATGTTTATCTATTTTTTTTTCATTTAAAATGGAAAGGTTGATCATAAAATTCCTATCGCGATTTGAAATGTGATGTCTTGATTAGAAACAAAATTAAAAGCCATTTATAATTTAAGAGGATTCATCCAAAACATATAGGGGAGAGTGGGGATACTTGATCCCCTTTTCTTATTTTCACCATATCTTTTTGGAAAAATTTAGCAACTCGCCGTCTTTGACATTTTCTGACAGCTTGTAACTTCAAGTTTGTATGCTCCAAAAATTAGAACGATACTTGAACCCGTTGATGAACTAGAAGCATTTTCGTGGGAGTAAAAAAATTGCGATTTTTCTGAAGTTAGGGGAGACTTGATCCCCTTTTGAAGAAGACTGGATCTTTTATTCGGGAAGCCCTTAACCTTGTATAAAAATCAAACAAAACCCCAAGATAGAATGTTAATTGACTATTTTGGACATGTTTGTTCTCATTTAACAATTTATAGCAGACATAAGAAGAAAATTCTATAACTTGGTCTCAACGCTAATAACGTTGCATACTTAAAGGCGCTATTTTTTATAATTAAGAGAAAATTAATTATTTTTGCTCTTTTCTCCAGACAACTGTTTGATAAATATTAGTTTTTGAATAAATATTAGTAATTTCGTAATCAGCAATCATAACGATCAATTCAGAAGAAGAATATGCCGATTGGAAGGGGGATCAATTGTACCCAACACTAGGGGATCAATTATACCCATAATCAACATTTTAGAAAACTTTTTCTTAAAAAAGTTGGGAGTTTTCCGTCGCTTTGAAAATATTGTGTTTTGAAGTTCATTTTACACTCGAAAGATTGATGTATTGAAATAAATATTTTTGTTATAATATTTCCATGTTAGGAACATTTTAAAATGATGAAAAAAGATCTTCAAGTCACATTTTGTGAAATTTTTCAAACAAAGTTCAATAACCCAAAAACTTATTTTGTTAAAAATTTTTGAGCTTCAACCATTGCTGTTTTGTTCAATTTGGCACATTTTTCTAGAACATTTGATCTTTGTACAACATTCCAGTTTGGAGATATAGCTAAGGAATCAAGTATCCCCAGGGATCAAGTATCCTCATTCTCCCCTACCTTATTGATGTTGGGTTTTTATTTAAATTGTGTCAGTGATAAAATTTTTATTTCTATTCATTTTCTCTTAAGTATAAAAATACAAGATTAACGAAGCTCATTTATGATAGGGAAGAAAGCCAACTAGTGGTAAATGCCTAGAAAAAAGGCTCATTTTTTTAAGTTCACAATAATAACTTCAAATATTTGTGAGTTCTATTGATGGATAAAATTGGATAACCATTAAAAAACTGATAAAAATTAAGAATAAGGAATTCCAAGTTTTGTTGTAAATATTGGAAGCACAGAGAAGTACTAATTTAGTGAACACAGCTGTATGCAATTAATAATTTAAGTTGCTGCTTCTAACCACTTTTCGATCTTTTCTAAGATTATTTAATTAAAAAATTAAAATCGACTTAAAAAAGATGATTCAAAATAATAAAAATGAGTGAACCGAACCATGTTATTTTTTATTTAAAATGCAGAAAGTTATTTTTTTTTTAACACAAAAATTTAGATTTAAAGAACGAAAAATACCTACCTTCTTATTACAAATTAAAAATGCAAAAATCCAAATAGTAAAATCATAAAATTTGGTGGATTTATTAAAACATTAATACTAAATATATAGATGTAAAAAATAAGTTTTTGAACATTTGATTACAAAAAAAAACAATTTTTTTAACAAATTTATAAAATTTAACTGATAACGAATTTTGTGAATTGATAACTGATGAAACAAAAAAATCAAAGTGATTGGCTATCAAGTGATGGATATGACGTTTAGGATTTTTTTTTTGCATATTCTTATAATACATTCCACCGTAACGTGAAATCGCTTTTCCGGACTTTTCTGCACTGTTATCGTTCTAGAAGTCAACCAATTTACGTGAAAATGAAAAAAAATTTAGCAAACGGTCGCAAATTGAATTTCCTTCAGAATGAATACAATTTGGTCATTTTAAAATTTAAGTTGTTTTTGTTGTGACTAATTACTTTTGTGACGTGAATTCACGCTAGAATTAACCATTTCGGACTTCAGTACATACATCCTTGAATTCCTGTTCTCTCTGTGGAAATAGTATATAGGTGTCTTCGAATGAGTTGTAAAGAAAATAATTACCCACAATTTGATGTACAGAACTTCTCGATTGAACAACAATTAACGAAGTTATGCTGATTTGAAATTGTGACGTGAATTCACTCAGTTCAAACAGAACAGGGTAGTTGACTGAATTTACGTCACGAAATATAAAATTATACTGTGGCTATACTGAACCATTCTTTGGAGTCTTCAAATTTTATGTAGACTTTCAAAAACGATATTTTGTTGTTCCGACTTTTACAATCATAAATTTTTAGTATCTGCACCTAACTTTTCCTTCTTTTGATTGACACTTGAAAAGCAACATATTGAGGGATCATATGTTAAAATAACTACTGTCTTTATTTAAAGATTCACCAAAAAATATTTTTCTTATTTTTTTTCAATCTTTTTGCATTTTTATTTGAAAATAATGAACTTATTAAAAAAATCAACTAAATAAAGCTCGATTTGTCAAAATCCGACCATCTGGAGGGTCAAAACAGCTTTCAGAGAACATTTTCATATAAAATTTAACGAAAAATCAAATTTTGTGACGTGAATTCACTCATTCGCGCTGTTGTAACTCAGCTAGATTCTAACCGATTTCTATAAATTTTAGTGTTTCAGAATCTTCTTATCATTTTTGAAGAAAATCTAATTTTTTTTTATTTAAAAAAAAGTCAGAGTTTTCTCGTAAAATTAAAAACTTCCCTTTTTTTGTGACGTGAATTCACTCATTTGCGACTGTTTTTGTTCGCTTTTCAAACCAACTATATTGGATATAAACAAATTCTTTTTTCTACAAAATGAAGCCGTGTTTTTTGGCTTCTGAACATACTAAAAATATTTCCGAAAAAAAATCATCCATATATTAAAATTAATGATTTTGTAAAAGTTGTCAAAAACACCACTTTTTCATCAAAAAAACTGATTTTCAAAATCATCTAACACATGTGTAAAAAAACTTTTTTCTCTTTTTTCGTTGGTTTCGTGTGATTTGAATTATCAAAATTATAGACAATTTTGAGATTTTTTGATACGTGAACGGATAAAAATCACTTTTGAGCGGTACAAGCGCGTGGAATGTGTCTTATGACTATCGTGAGTAATCAAAGCCTGGCACATGGCTTCCAGCCTGTTAAAGTGTTCAATTTGTGATTGATGAATAAATTTTGAAGTTGAAATTCTGGTTGAAAATTATGATCTTATTTAGATCCACTTCTTGAAGAAAACTCAATTTAGAGAAGAGATGAGGTTTTTGAGTGTCAAAATTTGAATTTCAAAACAACAGTTTGTTGGAATTACAACTCAATTTTTCAATTCATAGTTTCAAAAAAGTGTCTTTAAATGAAATGTATTAGGCTTAACGAGATTAAGAACTAAATTCCGCCGGAGGCGAGCCAATTTTTCGACATGTTCGTTAATTTTTAAATAACTTTTGGGATTAAGAAATTTTTCAGTTTAACGGTAGAATCATTTCTTGGGAATAGCTCGAGAGCCAAGGGATTGAATGAAGGCACAATTTCAGTTGATTTGGTAGCTTAAATTTTATGAGTAATGTTAAAAAATTAAGCCCCTTTATTTATGCACCATCATTGACGATCTTTAGATTTTAATTGTTGTTTGGCCTTAACACATTTAGGACCACGATGTTGATTTTTTTGGACCGCGAAGAAATCTAAACCAAGAAACAACGAAATTCATCATTGTATATCTCAGAATTCATTGGACCAAAAAATATCAATTTAATATCTTTGAGTCAACGAAAACGTTATGTTCAATATTTTAGAGTTTCATGATTAATTTTATATCATTTGAGTTTGTTCCGAACTGCCTTAGTAATTGATAAACTAGCATTCGTAAATATTATGAAGGTGTTTTGTATTCTTTATCATAAAAAAAACTCGTTAAAACTGTCAAAATAGAGACTGATCAATGTTAACCCAAAGCATCAAATTCTAAACAAAGACAAAATCGATATTTAACTCATATTTAAAGTTTTCTCATAAATTCCTGAAACCATGTTTTACTTTCATGGGAGTTCAGTACTGTTTTTAAAAATATGAAACATGCCACATTCGTCATAACAGAAGGAATAATCGAAAAATATTGAACAAAGTGATCAATCTTACTCCTGAAAACGGTACCTTGATTTACTGCTATTTAGTATGCCTTTTAAAAATCAAATACAGTGAATCCCCGATTTTGCCGTATGTGATAGAAATATTGCTATTTTTGCATCACAGCATGCGAAAATACAACACGTGTTGTAAAAAAAAATAGAAGGCCACAGATCTTGAAAATGTTTTTGTATGGCAAAATTTTCGAAATGGGCCGTAAGTGTCAAAATTTCTACAACTTTTTCCTAACACCAGTGAACTTGCTCGTATAAATATAAAGTTATAAATTTTTTTTTGAAAGCTTCATTAGTATCTTAAACGTGTGACCGTATACTCGATTTCAAAAAAATTCAAATTTTAGAAAAATATATAGAGATTGGAATAACACAACCAATGTTGTGTTATTCCAATCTCCATATATTTTTTGAAAAGTTGTTGACAAAGTTGACAAAATCGGGGATTTACTGTATTAAAAAGTAAATAATAGCGTTCCTACGAATTACTTGAATGGATTAGTAGATTTTTAAACGTTCTCTAGTATTTCAAAGGTTTTAAAGGAGGTTCTAAGAGATTTTCCTCTATCACTAATTTGACATTTGAGCTATAGTTTTCATCAAATTGCTTATTATTTTCATCAACATGACGATAAATGATGAAACGTTGAATCTAGGCTTAATTTGAATGCAAAAACAGTCAACTTATTTAAAAATATTAATTACATAATTTAATCAGTCAAACAATTTTTTTTTTAAGTATCAAGTCATGGATGTCGAAACTGTCTTGCTGTTAAATGAAACTGAGACCCATTTTCGACTACCCGGGATTATATAAGGTATGCTGAGTGATTTTGGTCGAGAAATAACTTCTTGGCAACGCATAAAAGTCTTGGAAATTATTAGTAAATAATATTTTTGCTTCCGAACAATAAACAGAGCAAATTGAAATTTTTATAGAATCAAATAAGTGAATTCTATATTTAATCATAATATTAAGGATGTGTTCATCTTCGAACTGTAAAATAGATTATCATCACTTCAGTATAGATATTCATAAATTTTTTGAGATATAGATGCTATTTTAATCGTTTGGAGTTAAGAATGAATAAACCTATTTTTCCTGTCGTTCAAATTTGTTCTATAGAAGGTGCATAAAAGGTCCTAGAAAATATCTAATTACTTCATAACGTAGATTTGAATCCTATGTGAAAAAAGTAAATTTCGTTGATTTGAAAAATGGACTTATTTCCAGCTTTTTGGGGATTTGAACCACTCTGGCCCCTTCATCCTCGTTAGTTATGGCTTTGCCGCAAAATAAGAGTATTGAGAGAACTCAATTTAAGTGGCATTTTTATTTTATTCTAGTTTAGGTAAATATATTCAGTTTTCTGGGACATGGTTATTAAAGCAAAACAATTTTTGGGAAAAGGTTAATTCTGGTGAAAATTGTCTGGGAAATGGTTCATTCTGGCGAAAATTATTTTGAAAATGGTTTGACAGGGGAAAAATATCTGGGAAAGTGTTTTTCTGATGACTAGAGTTCTGAGAATTTTTCATTCAAGGCAAACGGGTTCGGAGAAATGGAGTAGAACCGCTAAAAATAGTCAATTCACCTTTTATTTTGAGATTTATTTGATTTTTAACATAGTTGAAGCGCGCCTGAATAAAAAAATCAAATATCCATGAAGATGATGAAGTCTCCCTTAACAAGAAAAAATCACATTTTTTCGCTCTGGAAAACGCTTCTTATTCAGGGGTAAACAACTTTTTGAACCACCGAGCCACTATGAATTTTAAAAGTTTTCGGCAGGCTGCACTTACAGTATCGCCTCTTTGTATTTAGTAGAACTTTTGATAAAAATTATCTAAATGGAGAAATATAGATGAAAAAATGGAAATTTTATAAGGCTTTTTATTGATTCATGAATCGTTTGACTTGTTTCCGGAGCAGTATCTTTGATTGAAGTTTGGATTCGAAGTTATTCTGGAGCTTTTCCACAGCAATAACTAAAGCAAGGAAAAAAGGACTCTGTTTCGTTTTTGTAATAATGTGATAAAAGTTCTGTTTTCTGAACGTACTTCTAGAGATTTAATACAATGTGAATTTGTCCACGAGGCCCTGATTTTATCTGATAAGAATAAATGTATTTTATTCTGGGCACTGTTTCGATGATAAGTACAGAAGCTGTTATCTTCTGACATTTGGTGAACACAGATTGAGAAAATATGAATGTTGGAAAACATTTTGAGTTTTTTTTTTCAATTGGATGCACCTCAACAAAAATACAAGCCACCAAACTTCCTATCGAACAATCCAATAGAATTCAAAATTTCGAGTAATCAATCTTTATACCAAGGTAGAATATAAATTTTTCATTCTGAATCTGAGGACTCGAAAAAAGAAACAATAGAAGGAATTCAAGTAACTTAGTAAGTTCTCATTGCAAATTAGTTCATTATCGAAACAATAGCGCATTTTACATTTTGCAGATTTTTTTAAGCAACAGAATCTGGAAGACACATTTCTGAGAATTTATAAATTTTCAGACTGTTTTGATTAGCGTTCGAAAAGGTTTTCCTCAGTGATTAACCTCAAAAGAGCTTTTAAATGCAATCCAGAGATGGGCTTCTATATACTCAACTGCTTTAATTCATGTTGTGTTTTAATTTAACAAGGTTTGCCTTTTTTTTCTCATACATCAGTGCATGCCGCATCATCGTAAAACGCGAAGAACAACAATCTTTTGTTACTTAAATGAAAGTTTAATATTGCAAGTTCTTCAAATAATTTTGATTGATTTTGTAATGTTAACTTCCAGTGTTTTGTGAACAAATGAAAATAAAAATCAATCCATTTTTGATAGGTTTTAAAAATATCACGTAATACTTAAACATTCATAAGAACTGTTATTCGTTATATACGAAGCAGTGATTTTAATGTTTTTATGATATTGATCACTGTGTTTTTCTCTATTGCATGGGAATTTGTTCTGAGTGATTTAATCTAGATTTTGTACTGGATTTAGTCATAAAAAATGCTGAACACTTTGACAATAAGTAATGTATTAATATCAAAATTATTTGGATTGTAAAATGATAAACATTTTGAGATAATCTCAACAACATTTTCAACTATCATTTTTTTCTCAAATTTTATCAAACTTATGCATGCTAGCACTCTCATTCAAGTCTGATAAGCCATCTTTTTTTTCAGCCACCTCAATCGCATTATAAATTTTTCGTACTATTTATTTTTTTAAACCATTAAAAAAACATCTACTCCCCAACTATCCTTCTTCTGTCTTGACTCCATTCCAGATATCAACCCGGTTGATCATCTTCCTGATGCTGGCGGCCGGCACCGGTCTGGAACCGGGCCCGGTCGGAGCTATTACGGTAGCGACAACGACTTCGGACGACCCGATGCAGGAATCTACGCAACAAACTTCGACGACCCTGATGGCGGAGGCAACGGTAACGCAAATGCCATCGCTACTGGACCGGGAGCTTGAAGAGATGGATCAGGGAGTGGCAGAGAGCGTGACCAGTGAGAAGGCTGATTTGGCTGAAGCCGAAACGAAAGATCCCAAGAAGTTGGAGATCATCAAGCAGATTAGGAAGTTCAATAGCGATGGATCTTATACGGTAGGGTATGAAGCGGAGGATGGAACCTTTAAGATTGAAAGTAGGGATGTGCTGGGAAATATTAAGGGTACGTATGGGTATATTGATGAAAATGGGGAGATTCAGAGGGTTTCGTACAATGCACACAACAGTACCGGGTTGAAGGGAACGGCTGCTCCGGTGACGGAAGAAGTGGTTCATATTCCAGCTAAGTTCAATAGGAGTTACATTGGGATGCCGACGACGAGACGGCCTCCGTCGTATCATGGGAGTACGGTGATGCCGCAGAAAACGAGTGTTATTCAAACGATTCCGAGGAAGCGATCTAATGGGTTGACTACTGAAAAAACGACAAGTAAAATGACGGAGACTACGGCGTTTTCGGAACAGACAACGGCCTCCAGTCACAGTGCTACGGTTCAGACGCCGAAGCCTTTGTTGATCATAAGACCTACGCCCATTCCTTTGATGCCGAAGACGCTTGAACAGCTGGTTCGACCGGAGAAAGCTGAGAGTGAACACATTACGAAGATTTATGCAAAGAGTGCTCCTCAAAGGAAGGAGACGGAAAGGAAGAATGTGAGGGGGAACTTTTTGCGAAGACAACTCCCTCAGGATCAGGATGATGATATCGAAGCTCAACAGCAGGTTGTTTATGGACAGTCGGCGGGAGAGGAGATAGCGAATATATTTGCAGCCACACCACCGGAGCTGAGGCCGATTTATACGACGACTCCAACGCCACGAATTCCAGCAGTTGTACTGGCAGCTCGCCAACGAGCAGCTCACATTCAAAACATGTTGACCAGTGAACGACCAACGACAACCACTGAGAGAAGCTATGCTAAGCAGGCGCGAACTAAGCCAGAACCAGCTCCGGTAGTTTATGAACCAGCTACAGAACCTTCATCGGAAACAAGCTACGTTACCGATTCACCTGGGTCGGTTGTCCAAATACCGGCGAATAGTAATCGGGAGATTGCAGAAGCAGCCGAAGACGAACGAAGAGTTTATCGACCACGACCTGTCGAGTTTCGTCCAAGAGAGAACTACAGGTTTGTACCGGCTGCAGATCGGCAGGAACGCTACCGCGTTCCATTAGGCATTCCTCCTCAAGCTAGAGCCTTCCCGGTCCATGAAAACCCTTACTTGAGGGAGTCATCCACCAGAGGACTGCCAATTGTTCCAGAAAACTATCCCCAAGATGACGATGTCAACAGTATTGCTTACCGTCAGCAGCGAAGACCTCAAGGTCCTCCACCCTCGGCTGCTTACACAGAAACTCAACGGGAAGCACCAGCCGCAAATACGATCCCCAACGGACACAGCTACCCTCAGCAATCGTTCCCTCAGTCGTACGGCTTTAATCCCTACCGAAACCAGTACCAATCGCAGGCATCCAGTCCGTATTACGACTTCCCGGATCGCCCTCTGACCACCCGAGACTTCGAGCGTATTCTACAGCTGCTTATCTTCCGACACCAACAGCTCCAACAGCAACAGGCTCTTCGATTTGGAGGTTACAGCAATCCCTACTACGGTGGTCCTTCGCTGGCTCCTCCATTTGTGCCAAACCCCTACCAGGGTGGATTCGCTGCTCAAATCCCTCGACCACCGTTCTACAATGCCTTCCAACAGGGCGCCGGCTACTACGATCCGCGCTACCAGAATCCTCTCTATAGTCCCTCAACCGGCAATCGCCAATACAGCGAACGTAACTCTCAGCAGCAATCACCTGCCGAATACCAACAAAACGCAGCCCAACAGGAAGCTCCTCCACAAGCCGCCTACGAATTGTCTCGATTGGCGCCCCGAAGGCGCCAATACGTACAAAGACCGGAACCGGAATACCTCGCCGGAGCCGGCGCTGAACAACCAACGCAAGCCGATCTCCTCCCCGGAAACGTCCGTGAAGACCTGCTGTACCGAATGCTGATGCTGGCAATCCAATCGGAAGCGGCCTTCGGAGCTTCCCCAGCAATCTCAGCACTCAGTCCCGGAGGAGGTTACCCAGGTGGTATTCCAGGTGGTCTCCCGTCACAGCAACGCGGATTCCCTCCGGGAGCCGGCCCGAATCTGATCTCAGCCGGATCGGTCCATCGAGCCGTCCACCAGCAGAGTCCCCCGACTACGACGCCCGGCTACAGCAAGAAACCGGTGAGGAGTGTACAAATTTTGGGCGAGGAGTAGCTCGACTCTTCTAGAATTAGGTTAGTAGTGATTTTGTTCCGATTACCGCTAATTTTTGTTTTTCCTCTCCCGAAGCGAATTACCCGATTAGTTAGTGTTTACGTACCGTGTTAGATGTAGGCAGTAGGCTGTGTGAGCGGTTGCCCGTGGAAACCGTCACTCCGATCTTGAAAGGACTGTGTTATTGAACATTCTTTTTTTTTTCAACAATAGAACGGTGTTAAAATCTGATTGACTAGGAACAATCAGTTTCCATCTGAATATAGGTAAAATCCTTCACTTTTTTTTCCTCCAACGTGTAGTGAATAGTTAGATTGACCTTTTCTTCTTCTATCGCTCCTTCACTCCAGTGTTAGCAGTGTTAGTGTTTAATTAGTTACGAACAAAACAAAAAACTCCAAAGATAAAACGACGACTACTTTATGCTTTTGGTGCGCTTGTGTGGTTTGCTCTGATGAGTGTAGAAAAACAAGTGAAGGGGAAGAGAATGGGGAAAAACCATGGTGAGAGACTTTTGTTTACCTTCCGTATTCCGTAGAACTTTTAAACCTATAAATGGAAAAGAGTAGCAATTTTTCCTAAAATATTTTTAAGAAATGCCACTAACTATCAAAATTGTCAATCATACTATTTTTTTTTTAGTTTCCCGAATTGATTCTCTCTATACAGAATTTATGAGTAGCTTTGCCTACATTTTTTTTGGCGCTGCATATCTCGTTTTAGTTGTTTATAAAGTTAACCGAATGTTGCTTAATAATCAGGCAAATCGTCAAACGTCAGGAAGATTGGCAACTGTCTTTCTGAGTTCTTGGTGAGAGATCATGCTTAATCTTAAACTGGTGTTCCACGATCTTATCCGACACCTTGGACGACATCCGACACCTTGTTCGTACCTATCGAAAGAATGCAAGAGAGCACTAAATATTACTCTCACAGCCTTCAAATCGTTGCCAACGACAATATTTTCCAGTTATCTCATTGGTCGATATTACTAAATTCGCATCTGATTTTTAGCCCTCTGGATGCACTGCTAGTTGGAGAGAGAAAATGACAATGATTTTCTCACTTGAAGCCCGCGCAGGAGCAAAATCATTCCAAAATTTTCAAACATGCCGGACTTTCTATAATATCCGATTTAAACTGACTTCAGACGACGTTTTGTACGATCTTTTCACTACGCAGTTTGAACTGCGTTTCACAACACCTTTGTAAACGACTTAAGCTAAAATCTCTGATACGATTTCATGTTTGCTGGGTAGTGTTCTGTTTTGATCACACTCAAAATGGAGTAACGATAATTTGGCAAAACCTTGAGTTGAATTCAATGATAAAAAATGGGAGTATTTTTATGGGCTTAATGATTTAATTTTTTTTTAATTTTAGATTGTAAAATAACTTGACAAATTATGTTTGAGTGTGAAAAAATAGAAACAGTACTGTACCTCGCAGAATTCTACTGTTGATTTTTTTTGTAATTCTAACCGCTGATCTAACCGGAAGCTTTCGAATCCAGAATAACAAATCATTCAACAATAAAACAAAATGAAACTTGTTGTGGAATTAGGTTTTGACGAAAATTTTACTGTTAACCATCTGCTAAGTGAGTTGTAAAGAGATAAAAAAAAATTGATTGTAAATATTAAAATCAGCTGAGACAGACCCAGATTTCAATCATGATTAGTGTAGTTTGCCAATGTTGAAGTTTGAGAACAGGCTTCAACGTTGTGTTTTTTAATAGACGAGCTACTTTATTTGCTAGAACTAGTTAGGAGCAACAGTTAAAAAAAAGAATGTTTGTTATTCTTGTTCAGGAGCTGCCTTGCGATGATGAGAGGTAAGAATTTGAAAAATTTAAATCATCGTATCCTTGGAATAGAAAAAAAACATATTAAAAAATATTATTTTCATCTTACGATATCTTTATTACATTCAAATCATTTTACATTCGGTTCAAACAAAAATCAAAATTATGATTTTGTATACACAAGTCATCATTTTAAGTCTTTTATTAGACTCCTCAAAATAAATTTGAGTGTTTAAAATCGTTTGGATATTTTTCCTTACAGATATATTTTTGAGATTCTTAATTTAATTGTTAAAATATTTACAAAAAAATCTATTAGACATATTCCGAAAGAGCATCCAAATATTTCTCAGCTTTTTATATACAGATATGAATAATAGAGTTTTTTAGCAGGCATCAGATTTTTCCAAAACTGAAAGAGTCTGTCATATGATTTTTTGGTTTTTACTCTTTTTCAATGCAGTATTTAATCTGTTTCTTTTTTCAAAAGAAAAATTTATAAAAAAAATATTTTTAAAACTTGAAATTTTTTTACAGTGATTCTGTATACATATAAAGTCATGAGTATGGTTGGCAGATTGCCCGGATTTATCCACACTTGCCCGGATATTTGACACAAAATTTGAGGTAAGTCCGGTCTGGCCAGGTTGGCCGATTTTTTTTGAAAATAGCCCAGATTTTTCCCTCTTGCCACCTTAGTCATAAGCTACACACTAATCTTACCAAAAATTTAAAAAAAAGTTCTCTTTAAAACTTCATTGCCTTGATTCTTGAAGAGAAGTTCCTAATGTTGAACTTCTTCACATCAGATTCGAATTCGAAACATCATTGTATGATCAATGTTTAAAAAATATTCAAAAGGATTCTTAACTTCAAACTTAAATAACTCCAGGCATTAAAAAAATTAAAAAAATAACCGTAATAATTTTGATAATTCGTTTGTTCAAGTTTTAATTGAAAACATCTTTAGAGAAGGTTTCTAAAAATTTCAGTCGTTATTTTCAAAAACTGAACAGGAATTAAAAAGTTTTTATAACTATCTTAAAAGTATCAAAATTAAATGACTTTCTAGATCCGAACTATGAATCTAATGTTGTCATTTTCTTTTCAATTAGATTCCTGATTCTCCTTTAAAAAACCATAAATATTATCCATTTTGAAAAGAATTCTATTCTATTGGAATATATTTTTAATTTATTTTTGTGGATTGTTATCTTAAAAATCTTAAGAGTACTTACTGTTTTAAAAATGGGATTTTAACACAATCCTTCGCCAATATTTAATTTCTTATCTGAAGTTTATAAAATAATTTAAAAATTGTGGTTAACCAGAAATCAGTCTGTTATTAGAGCTTAGATTTCAAAAAAATAAAGAAAAAAATTTAAAAAGGGATTTTGAAAGTTATAATCATGAAATTATCACTTAAAGTTTATTGATATGAGATCAATAATCTTAAAATTGGTTTGGGTTAACCGTCAAGAGAAAAACCCAATCATCTGAAAATTTTACTGAAACATTTTTCCGGGCCGGAAAATTCAGGCAACTTAATATAAAAACCTGGCAAAATCCGGGCATTTGATTGCAAAATTTACGACAAAAAATCCGTGCAATAACCGGAAAATTTTTATCAAAACAGAAATTTCTCAAGAAAAAAAATACTTGAAAAAAAAATGTTTTTTAGATTACCAGTTTTATAATCGTCTTTTAGATTATCGAAAAACTTCCTATGATTATTTTATGAAACTTGCCGAAAAATTCGTTTTGGACGCAAACATAACTTTTTTAATGCAATTTGTTTTTCTGTTTGTTTCGGTTAATAAGATGAATGTATACGGGCAAAATCCGAGCTTTTTTCAATGAAATCCGGGCAACCGGGCCAGGACGGACTTTTGTCAATTTTTGAGCATTGATAACGTTGTTGTTCAAAATTTGATTTCGAAAGAATTGAACGTTCTGAATCTAATTCTGATCTTAAATTTCATCCAGAAAATTCCAGAAAAAAATTAGAGATAAGACGATATGAAGATATCATCTTGAAATATCAAATTTAACCATTCAAAATAGGTTCAAATACATCAAATCAAATACATAAACTGAAGTAAAAAATAAAAAAAAACTATCTCCGTTAAACGTGTAGCAATCTTCAAGAAGAAACAATTTTTTTTCGAAAATTGCTAGTCTCAGATTGACGAAAACATTTGAAGGATATTTTATGAATTTTATTTTCAAATTCTCTTCAATTCTGGGTATTTTTTTAATCTGAAAATTTACGCTGAGGGTCTCAAAATTTAAAAAAAAAAATTTATAGAGTCACATTTTTTTTTAATATTGTATTTTCCGTAACATTTCTATATAATGATTGCTGACAGATTTTGAAAAAAAAATGTAAAAAATGCGAGGTATTTGAATGTTTTGTAAAAGACATAACATCATTTTTCAAATGCGAATTACTTTATTATTTTTCAACGGAGTTGATAAAATATCACATCAAAACGCAATGAAATTTAACAGCTTTTAAAACAAATTATTGGAATAAATTAAAAGTAAACATGAAAAAACCGTAAACATATTTTAAAAAGTGTTTAAAAATGCCGTCCACATCTTGGAATTTTCTGAAAAAAAAAAAATTTTGTTTCCCATTCTATGTTGAAGCTTTCAAAAATGCTGTCTACTTCATCGTCTTTTCTACAAAAAATATAATTTTGCTGCTTGTTCCAGGTTGTAACTTTCATCTGAATCAAAACACCAAAATTAATTTCTTTAAGAGAAGTTGAAGAAATAATGGCAACAATTCTTAATTTTTGCATCGAAAACTAAAAATTCTCGAATAACTACACTACCACATTTGTTGAAAGGCTGAGCAAATTTGAACGCGTTTTGATGTGCTTTAACCTTCCACTGCTTTAGAGCCCGTATCAAGGTATCAAAAATAAAAAAAATATTCAATTTCCTAGAATTTTGAGCCAATTTTCATTTCAGAATCACAGAAATAACTCACAATTTTAAAATGCTCGTTAATTCCACCGATTTTTTTTTAAATTTTGAATAAATTTCCAAAATAAAATTTTTTTGGCCAATATAAAACTAGGATGTCTTACTTAGAATTAACAATGAATGATTAGATTTTTAATGATTATTGATTTTTCCCAACTAGAATGTAAAAAGACCCTATTTATCATGAACCGAACACAGAAAACCTTCACAGAATTTTTGGGTAAAATCACAGTAATTCAGATTTTTTTTTCTCACAAAAAACAGATTTTTTCGGCACCCTGGGCCCGTATATGTCTTAGACAAATCTTCCATATTTTTAGCATAATTCAGTAAGTACTTTAAAAGAATTCATAAAATTTTTGTGCATCATAAACTAAATTAGAAATTTATAATGAAGAAATTTTTTCAAAAATTTTCTTATTCCTTAAAATTTTTTACAATGAAATGTATTGAAAAAACGATTCAGTTTAAACTTGCATAAATTGATTAGTAAGAGGTTAATAAAGTTATTTTCTTTGACGCAATTTTTTTTTCTCTCAACGGATTAACAGTCCATGCAGTGGAGGGTTAAGATTTGAGCATTTGAAAGCTTTTTAATTTTTTTCACGAAAAAATCTATTTTATTGAATATTTTATAATTTACACTATCATGTAATTTGAGGCGAAACATGAACCAAACCAATCTGAAGACTCCCAGTGAAAACTCAGTCAAATTATTTAAAAAAAAAACATTTTCTTATAAAAATTGCCTTATGTGAGAATTTTTACTCTACAGAGAATCCAGTAATATTTTCCAAAATTTTCAAAAGGCTTTCTTCAAATTTTAGGTATTGATTTATTGATTTTAAAACGTTTTGCATACTTGGCAACATTGATTCAATACGAATTGGAGTTTAGTTTTCCTTTATTTAATGAAATAACAGTTTTTTTTTATTTCAGTTTCAAATCAATTCAAAACAATTCAAAGAAAATAAAATCTTTTTCAATATTCTGCAACGGCTTATTTTTCTCAAAATTTAAGCCGTGATTGACGCAGTTTATATTTGAAAAAAAAACTAAATTTAAAAATATAGTGTATTGAAAAATGAAAAAAAAAACATTTCTTAAAGCATGTTTCATAATTTCTGGATATAGATTTAGATGGATTCCCAAAATAATAGTGATAGTAAGCTTAAGCTTTCCAGTTTTTTTTTGGACAGATTCTGGCCGTTCAAATCTGGACATTTTTTTTTTTTCCAAAAACCTGCCAAAATCCGGGCATCAAATTCAAAAAATTTCAACTAAAAAATCGGGTGATATCTGGGCTTATCTTAAGGTTGCCAGAATTTTTTCAGTACCAATCCGGGCCGGACAAATCCGGGCAATTTTTGATAAAAACCTGGCAAAATCCGGGCATTAGATTTCAAAATTGACGACTGAAATCCGGGCAATATCCGGGCAAATTTTGTCAAAACCCAAAAATTATTCAACAAATATCAAGAAAAAAAATTTTGAAAGAAAGCTTTTTCATCAAAGTACATCGACAGATTTTAAATCGTATTACAGGCTTCCAAAAAAACCTTTCATAATTATTTTTTATAAAACTTGCTCAAAAATTTCGTTTTGGAGGCATAAATTATCAACTTTTACAACACTATTTGTTTCTTTTTGTTTTATTTGCCAAATAAAGTGAATTAAGCCGGGCAACATCCGGGCATTTTCCAATGAAATCTGGACAACCGGGCCGGACCGGACTGTTCTCAAATTGTGTATAAAATAACCGAGCAAACCCGGATAAAACCGGGTAATCTGGCAACCTTAGCTTATCTGGTCAAAGTCAAGAAATTTCTGAAGAAAAATTCAAGAGAAAAAGTGAAAGTTAAACACATGACTTTGTTTTCGAAAAAACATCATTTAGAGTAATGTTGCAGGATTACTCGGTTGGGTCCGGGCTCACCCGGATATTTAATACAAAATTTGGAAACAGTCTCTCCCGTCCAGGATGCATTGATTTGATTGATAAAAGCCTGGATTTGGCCAGGGTTTATTCCTTTTTCCATGGCAAGTCATTAATACAAAGATCAAATTGATTTGTATTTTTTTTATAATTATGCTTTCTGAACGATATGTGTTGATCACATTATGCAAAAATTATCTTGAAAGGTTTTTTGGAGGCCTAAAATATAATAATCACCCCGATCACCCCCCCCCCCCCCCTCCCCGTAGGACCGCGCCTGCCTCTGAGGCGGTTCTTTTTACGTTTCTGCTTAATACTTTTATTTTTAAGCCCCACCTCTTTCTCATACGAAGCATTCATAAAAGAATACCAACTCTGGTCAACCAAAAATTTACATGTTGCTATATTGAATCTTCTTTCACCAATTTTTGACGGACGCCATGTACGATGGAATTTTTTTAAGGCACCAACATACTTTCAACCTACATGCAGTTTCACTTACTACCACTGAATTCACCTAGTTAGAGTTTCAGAGTACCGCACAGTTTTGAAAGTTTCGATTTTTGTTGATTACTTTCAGGGTTTTGACTGAACTTGCCCGGATATAGCTCGGGTATTTCCCGGATATTTGATCGTATATTTTGAAATTGAATGCCCGTATTTTCCCAGGTTTTTATATAAAGTTGCCCGGATTTATCTGCCCCGGGCAGGTGGAAGTTTGCAAGTTTATTCGAAAATCAAGATAAATTTTTTTTTGTAATTCGACCTCAAAATCATAAATAATGTTTATCAATTCGAGGTTTTGGTTAGGATTCTGCTAATATGGTGGATAAATTCTGGATTGTTATACATCTTATGCAGCTTTTGTTTTGAGGAATTAATCTTTACAACGCGTTCATAAATTCCTTTCTCATTCTTTAACAAAAATGGAACTTTTTAATAATGATAAAAGGGTTTTTTTTTTGTCGTGTGTGATTCTTTTTTCGTGGATTCGTCAAAAGTAATATCGATGGATGAACTGCTCAAGTAGAATCCATAATCAATTTTCTTAAAATTATCACCAAAAACCAAGAAAAGATCTCCAAAATTTATGAATATATGGGTTAAGGTTAAACAAAGGTCTCACCAATCAACTTTTTCAAGCAAACTGATTTGATCGGAAGAAATAAGCCAAAAAATAATAAAGCCAAATAAACGAGGGCAACCACCAAGCCAAGCGTCACCAAGAAGAGAGCGCGTAGAACCCCTAATGTTGATTGATAAGACTTAACAACAAACGAAAACCAAAACCGAATTGAAACAATAAAAAGTTAAATTCTGAAAAAATAACTCAACAGGTGTTTTCTCAAAGGGGGAGGTTTTCCCTGCTAGAAAGTACGGATGTAAATTAACCACAACCCAACAGAAACGGAATGACGGCAAAAAATCCTGAAACCAGCCACAATGGAATAGTTCGTTTTTTGTTGGATTCCGAAAGTTAGACAGAATTATTTGAAAATTTGCATCCCCCCTTCCGTTTGGGAGAAAGAAATAGAAGGCAACAGATTGAATAAAAAAAAACAAACTATGTGTATGCTGAAATTATAAACTGCAACCAGTCAAATAACTTTCAACTTACGACAAAACTCATCCTCTGGGGCTTGGGGTTGCAAGTTTGTGGGTGGCAGTCCAACGTACGCTTTAATTTTATTTCCAAACAATTTCAGCCACTTCTGTTCTGTCCCGGTCCATTCGGATTTGTTCTGATGTGGGAAAATCGTTGTGGATTTTTCCTCCCTTTCGGATAGTTTTTTAGTTTTTTTTGTTAGGTTTCGAATTGTAGAGTTTCAAAATATCAGAGGGACAGACAAAGTTCGAAACGGTCTCAGCAACGAAAGTTGACGAAAACGCGGAAATCGTTGGTTGCAGCAACTAATTTACGATATGATATCAACCCTCTTCCAGCAGGGAAAACAATTTCTTGGCGAGGGGCTTTTCGAATCAATTTCGTCAGGTGAGTAACGTACCTCCCTTCTTACCTACTTCAGAGGGTTTGTAAGTAAGTTAGTAAGTCAGAAGTTGACGTCGAGGTTTCCGTCATGGTACATTTTGGATTTGTTCGCATATCTATATTTACCTTGTGTTTTCAGGTTTTTGTTTCTACTTTCAGCAGGTCAGTAAGGCGATTTTCTTCTCGGCACACAACACAGACTTGGAACAGGTGACATAAGCAAATGAACGTGAGAAAATGGCTGTAAGTATTATCATCATCGGATTGTCATTGGATGCAGGTTGCAGAACTGACTGATTTACCTTCTACCTACTTGTTCGTTCACTATCGACAGGAAAATGATAGTAAATTTCCCTGCTAGCTGTTACTGGAAAATTGGATTGAGTAAGTTGTTATTTTGTGCTTGCGGGGGCGGGCGTGATTAATTCTTGTGGAATTACAATGTGTGTACTCTAGATTATTCAACCACCAGCCGTCGTACGATCAATGAAGTCTTGGCGAACGTAAAATCTGTAGGTAATGAAATTTCTCTGAAAAACCAATTCCATACAAATCTAAAAGTTTCGCGTTGCATATTCAAAGGCGATTTTCTATTCACAATACGAGCTTTTAGCGTCGCCCAAGTCTCATAAAACAGGTACAAAGAAGCATACTCAGTCCTATCATTGATAAGAAGTACTTTCTATGCAGCATTTAAGTTCTTATTGATACTTTCAAGTTCCAAAACAATTCTAATTGATCTTCTATTCAGCTTCCAGCGGCCTTTTAATTCTGCTTTCCAAAAATCATAAAATGTGCAAAAAAAATCTCCCTCTATCTGTATTGCACCCTTGACATCGGTTCACATCACCTTCTCTTGATTATCTACTTTCTTCAGTAAATGATGCCACGCGCCGGATTCCAAACTCAACAAATTGCGGTTTGCCGAGATTTGTTAAATTTGCTGCTCAATTGCTTCTTTCCTAAGTTTCCTACCTAGATTGCATCAGAATGGTCACTTAAGTTTCAAATTACTTATTAAAAATAAAAACCTTGCCCGGCTTGGAGATCAAACCCCTGACCTTTGTGGTGACAATCGAACACATTACCACAATACCACGTCTAGATGTTGATCTAACTGAAACTAAACTCGAAGTGGTGATATGATTTTGAGAAGAAAGTATCTTAATGCACTTTTTGTGACTTAGTAAATCCCGTTTTTAGAACTTTTGTGCCTTAAAAACTTTTTTACTTAAGTCCCTTACAACGTACATATAAATCACTTATGCAACTTTCAAGTTCATTAATGAGTACATAAAGTTCACTCAAGGGAATTGGGCATCTGATTGTCTTTGTCAGCCAATATGTAACTTTCAAAGCCTTTATTCAAGTAAATCTGTGACTTTTGGTTGCTTGAGTACTAAGAATTTTGTTGAAGACACCAGCAAGATCGCATGAAAATCATCAAAGTAACGAGCATTTTGAAATTAATACAAGAAATTTTGAGTTTTTATTTAATATCTGTATTAGTAAACGATTTACAAACTTGGTTTATTTGAAAAAGTTGTCCAAATTGTCGAAACACTTAATTTTGTGTAACATGTAAAATACATATTTGAACTTAGAAAGGAGATAAACTACAAAATATCCTAAATAATGCCTTTTTCAGTAAGTTTTAACCTTAAGAGTAAGGCCGGATTCGTATAATTTTTCGAGTGAGTTTTGTTGGTCAAGCAATTGGCATTCTATTGATATATAAATTAAATATTAGTTTTGGATACATTTTTTGCAAACCAGCATTCACAAATGAGCTTTTTCTTCTAAAAAACCGTGAAAACTGAGGGTTTTTTCTTCGAATTTTAAGTATTTCTGGAGGAAAAAGATCATTTTTGAGTACCGTAAAACAGGGTAATTTTGATCACCGGGGTAAATTTGACCAACAATAAACTTTCCACATTATCATCAATAACTCAGTCTCCAGTTTGAATTTTTGAAATTTGTTTTTTTACGTGTGAAAGCGTATTTATTAAGTTTCAAATAGGCAAAATTTTGTTTGTATTTTAAAGTTTTTTTTCTGTTGGTAAAAATCTTATTTCAAAATCCTAAAATATCTATTTTTCCAAGGCTCGCAAAAAACAGCTCTCCTGATGATACCAAAAAGCATTTAGAAGCAAACTGATTTTTTAATGTGAAAGAACAACTTTTTTTGTTTGTTTATGAACAGTTCTGGTGCTATTTTTATAGTCATTTAATGATACATTTTTAATATTTAAAAAATAAGGACATTTTCCAAGAGTAAGCCCGTATTTGACAAATGGATAGGAACCCTATCAAATCCATAGCTTTGAAGTAAAAATGAAAAAGGAATGGAAATGGTGGAAGGGCCTAGGGGAATGTGTGAAGGTAAAATTTCATTTGTATTTTGAAGCTCAAACTATTAAGCAATTATTATAATTTTTGCTAATAAATGTAGGCAGCATCATAATTATTTTTTCTATTATAAATATTTTTAAAATAAAACGTTTAAAATCAAGCTTAAAATGATGAATTAGCATGCGTTAATATTATGAAGATGTTTTATATCCTTTATGATCAAGAAACTTCGTTAAAACTGTCAGAATAGAGACTGATCAATGTCCCCCCAAAGCATCAAATTCTGAGCAGAGACGAAAACGATTTTTAAATCAAATTTAAAGTAGTCTAAGAAATTTCCGCATTCATGTTTTACGTTCATAAGAGTCCAGTACTGGTATTAAAAATATAGAACATGCCACATTCCCCTTGACAGAAAAAATAATCGTAATATATTGAAAAAAGTGATCAATTTTACCCTGGATTACGGTACTAGTTTGCTAAAAATCTATCCCAAACTAATGTTAAATTTACTACTACTACTATATTTTCTTAGTTCAAATATGTATTTGTCATGTTCTACAAAATTGTGTGTTTCAACAATTTGAACAACTCTTTCAAACATACCAAGTTTGTGAATCGTATACTAAAATAGATACTAAATAAAAAATAAAAATTACTTGTATTATTTTTAAAATGCTCGTAACTTTGATGATTTCCATGCGATCATGATGGTCTCTTCAACAAAACTTCCTAAAATAATAAGATTAACAACTCTTGTGAAGACATCAAGTCTCTAAACTAATTATTTGAGGAAATATTTTTTTCGTTTACCTTCCAGGTGGAAAAATCACTCTTTTCTTTCAAGAATTCGCTAGATTATCAAAAAATACGAAAATGTTGTTTTTTTTTGTTTTGATTATAGTCGTTTTACCATCTTTATGGCATTCGCGACTTTATCAACGGTGCAGTTGGCGGATCGTTATTGAAAAACTTATCCGGTACAACTGTGTTCGATGTTTGCTCTTGGGCTCGAACTCGCGGACATCGGCTCAGGAGACAACAGACTTGCCAACTGAGCTATATCACAAGCCCACGAAAATGTTGTGACTACATCAAAATTTAAAGACATTTAATGTCTATCGTTTACCGTTTGTTCGCAAATAATTTTGATCGCTTATTAAGTGCATTTACCCCTGTGTGCGACGCGCCGTAACGTCAGATAGCGAAATTGGATTTATTCGATTTAGTTAGACCCTTTACACTTATTCCGATATTGTGGGCTTTTCGTACGATTTTCAGTGATTAATAGCATTTTTTAATGTCAATCGGATATCAAGATGGCCTCAGACTGTGAAATTCAACTTCTACCCTTTCAACTAGTACCCATATTGTGGGGGTTTTATGCGGTTTGCAGTCATTTACAGCATTTTCAAGTTGAGTGGATGCCACCATCTTGGATTTTAAGATGGCGTTAGACACCAAAATTTGGCTTATACTCGCTAAGCTCATTCACCTAGTATCCATATTAAGGATGTTTCATGAAACTTTCAGTTATTTACAGCTTTTATAAGAGAGTCGGAAGCCGCCATTTTGGATCAAAAATGGTGACAAGCAACACATTTTTCCTTCAACTATTTGAGCCTTTTCACTCAATAGGGGGAAGTGTTCCTAAATGCGCATGTTGGGTAATATGCGCATACAGCCGATTGACGATATGGCTGGAGATTTATCATATCTAATCAGTGCAGTTTGAGGGTAATACGCTTTTATCACATGGCATGAAAAATTCAATTGTTATATAAAGTCGAAAAAATTTAAAAATTCCAACAAGATTTTTGTCAGTTTTGTTATAATATATTGAACTTAAATTATCGTGCGTACAGATTCTGTGAACAAAAATTTTAATGGTTTTTCTTTCTTATTCATCTTGGAATCGGAAATTCAACAAATTGAAGCTTTTAGCAAAGTTGTAAATGATAAGATACTGGAATAAGAGACAGGTTCTGAATGCCAATATCAAGGCAGGTTAAATGCCTATATCAAGAAAAATAGATTATTCTTATAAATTTTTTACTCCCTATCATTTAAACATTAAATCTACGCACAAATCACGACCTTACAGCGAAAAAAGAAGATATTCATAATAATCTGATAAAAATGCGATATAAACAAAATATTTCTTTGAAATATGGCCATATGGCATACTTGACTATGTTTCATGCAAAAAAACTAATGATGAAAAAAATTTCATCAAAATTTCAGCCTTGACGGATGCCTAACACCCGTGTCTACCATTTTCAATTAAATAATATCAAAATATTGCAAATGTTAATGAAATCTAGCTTAAAACATAAATATGCGCATTTAGCCCGCCAGTTTCGGAAATCGGCTATTTTGACTTCTTTTATTATAAAATTATTTTCACAAAAACTGTAAGAGATTTTAACAGAAAAATTGCTCTAACGTATATAAAACAGATGTCCGCTTATGTGTATATAGTTTTCAGACTCCTATCTATTGGAATATGGGAGAAAATGAGTGCTTTCCTTAATATGCGCATATAGCCCGCCTCTCCCCTACTCATATTGTAGAGATATTTATCCCTCTTCCAATAATTTTAAGTATTTGAAAGACTTTAATTATTTTTTTTAAACCCAAAAACAACACGTACGATACCATAAATGCGTAAATATGGGATTTCCAATTTAAAAATGTGCAATCTAGCCTGAGCGTGTCCTGTTTTAACATCTTGATCGAGAACTGTCACCTAGTTTTATAACGGTTTTAAAATCAAGCATTTATAAATCATGCAAGAGAAGCTTTGGACAAACTACTAAGTTTATGTTTTATTGGAGTTTTAACAGAGCATTCAGAACTCTTTATAAATAACTTAAACAGAACATTTAATAAAAGCTGTATTAGCGTTTTAAGAACTATCTGAAAACAAATGTTTGAATCAAGAATCTAAGCATTTCACATTATAATAATAAAACAGTTACAAAATTAGCTGTAGGGTAAGTGTTCCTAATGTGGCATGTGTCCCTAATGTTAACATACTGTTCGATTTTGCCTGTTTTTGACGTTATTTTTCACTTATCACAATTATCAAAAAAATGATAGTGTAAAGGATCATTTGAACTTTCATTTTACAAACAAATTAGCTTTGTAATTCACAAGATTTTTCGTATAATCCGGATTGCTTCCAAGTATGTCCAAATTGAATGGAATTGTTAGCAAATTTCTTAAAAAACACATGTTTAGAAATAGAAGATTAAAGCTGAATATGTCAACCGATTTTTTTTGAAATTTTTTGTCGGATTGTTTTTTATCATGATTTAGGTAATAAGTATGTTAGAACGATGTTTTGTTCGTGTAAAAACTAAAAAAAGCATATGTCCACAATTAGGAACACTATTTTCAATGTGTTCCTAATTATGGACATAGTCAAAGTTTTGCAAACTATATCAAAGTCATAGAATGTATTTGAAATAAATTTGATTGAAAGAATTGTGTTTCAACATAATTTTCAACGATCTGTTAAAATAAACTGTTTTGAGCTAATAAAACATGATTTTTTTTTACTTCAGTATATCTCAAAGCTTAAAATGTTGAAAAAATATTTTCGTTAGGTTGTAAGGTACGCACCTTTCGCGACAGAGAAGGAAACCATCAAGTTACAGAGAGCTTCTTAACGAGAACAGAATCGAAAGGAGAAATTTAAAAAAAAATCTCAATAAAATACGTTGTATACCGTCTTTTGGGACATCATGCAACACTTTTCAACTTCAATTGCTTCTTAAATCCTAATGTCCACTGATAATCCTACCGTTTGTACATCAAAAGTTTTAAGGTTAATGGGACATCAAATTAACGTAGTCAGAAAAAAAATGGTTTCACCAGTTATTTTTAAATTTACATAACATGCGATTTTCACCCTAAGAAAAAGGGGTATCTAAGTTGCAAAAACCTTTGTTCTTAATAAAAAATCAAACAAAAAATTTTGAAAAGCTTTTGACATATTTTGATGTCGTTACGCACAAAGCACGATCTGCAGTTATTTAAGATTTTGTTAGAATTAAAGTTTATATTTTTTCTTTTAAAAGAAAGCAGAAGGGTGCTGATGCATTTGGGGATAAATAATACTACAAAAATTTTACATCATATTCTATTCTAGATTTTAACTTTGAATCATTGATTTGCATGTCGATGCATTTTAGCCCAGACTGGTAACGGAATTTTAAAAATATTTATTTTAAAAATTAAATGATTGTTCGAAAAAGATTCATACACCAACAGTGTTGATGTAGGATAATAAGTTCCATATAAAGTTTGTAGGTAATATCACTAAATCGATCCGTCCCATTGTGTAAAGTTTTTAGGGCATCAAAAATGTAAAAATTTCGAAGTTTCGAATTTTCTATGAGATTCAAAAACTTCATAAAACTCTCTCACGATGTGAGAAACTATGGCATCATCGTTTTTTTTTTATCATTTAATGATAATTTTAATCAGTTATATTAAAATAAAAGTTAAATAAGTGTTGTGGTACCCAAATGTTGCATCTAACAATGCTGTTGCATGATGCTCTGTTTAAGTGAATTTATTTGTATCCATTACAATGAATTTTCTACTTTTTGAAATATAATAAATGTATCCATTAGAAAAGGTAAAGTTTAAATTTAAATGAGCTCAAGATTCACTATTTTCTTCAAAACTAGCGTAAAGGAATATTGTGTACGATTTAAAAAGTTCTTATTTCCTTATTCATATTCCAAAAACGTTGTTATATTTATAAAAAGGTGAGTTTTAAGATTTTTCTTTTTAAAGTATTAAAAAAAGCAGACCCATATGCAAAATCAGGAACAAAAAGTGTAATATTTGGGTACGCGGATACATTTTTCCTCATATGTTAACATTAGGAACACCCATATGTTAACATTAGGAACAATTAGTGCCATATTAGGAACATCGACAAACTTTATAAAACATGATATTTTTCGTAAATTAAGGCTTGAAATGATTATTTCAAACCAAAATAGAGTTCAGAAAAAAATTTGGAATTTAGTTACCAAAAAATTATATATCTAAATATTAAAGATTCGGCGCAATAATATCAAATTTAAAAACCTCTGACAAAATATAGCGAAATTAGGCTCATTTACCCTATATAATATGCCTGAATGCAACCATTATGAAACTTTCAACAGCTAGTTAACTTGATGTGTGTTTTATGGCTGGCATTTCCTCCTCTTGTCACACTACAAGGCGGAAGGATCCATAACAATTGTAGAAACATATCTCCAAGGCCGTATTTTTAAGGGGGGTTGGGGGGGGGGAGAGGGGGGGGGGGAGTGCCATTTTAAAAATTTGAGAAGTCTGATTTTGTATAAATTCAAAAAAGTAATAGGGTAAATGTACCCGACCTTGGCACCTAAGGCATGGTTTTCCCTTTTTTCCAACATTCCAACCTTCTTGTTGAGTGCACCATAGAACATCCATTGAAGAATTTACTTGCTAACTTGCTTAGAGTTCAACAAAAATATGTTTTCTCTATGGAACTTTCAATAATGTGAGTAAAATGCATGCAAAATACTCACTGCGGTGCTCCAATTACTTGGCCGCCGTACCAATTGTTTGCCGTTTCGATGATCCGATTCTTGGCCGCCAGCGATGTGCAATAGATCTTTACCAGCAATGCTCAATTGACAGTTAACAGAATCGTTGGCAGTTCTGAATATAAGGCCACTGACAGAATGACGTCAGCTGAGCGCAAAGTTCTATGCGACGATGGAACACCGGGCTTCACTCATACAACAAAAAGGCTTTTGAAAACATTGATGAAATTTGATTGGAAGGGAAGCACAAAATAAGCTTTCATTTAAAAAAGTCGGAAGTCCACAATTTCCGCAATTTTTTTTTTAATTTTTAAAACTTTAAACTTTTTACTCATTTAAATAGAGTGATGATTATAAACACCTCAGGTGTCAGTTGTGTTTGAACAAGAATCATTGGTTTATGAATGCCAACCAAGCCTTCATCAGGGGGACCGATTTAGAAACGAATTATGTCCGCGAATGGTTTGAACTTTCTCTTTTTTATGATTAAATCCCTTTGATGAAATCTTAACTAACATATTTTGTAAGCAAACTTTTTAAACTGAACACTTCAAAAAATTTCTCCAATACGTATACAGTAAGTTACTTATGAAGGACTGATAAAAAATGAATAAAGCCAACCAATCTAGGAAAAGTATTTCAGATGACATGGGCTTATCTAGACTAGCCCAGGTTTTGAACGTAGAGTTTAAAAAAAAGTTGGTGTGGTCCAGCTGCCAGAATATTGAGGTAAAAAATCCGTATCTGGCTCCCCGATTGATTCACATTCCTTGAAATTTTTTAAAGAGATTTCACAGTTCATCATTTTTGCGAAGTTTTTTTAAACAATTCCATCAAAATAAAAATCAAATACGACTTGAACGGTATTTAGAAATACTGAAAGGTTTGAGCCCTGTCAAATAAACGAATTGTTGAAAAAAAAACGACCTGAACGTGGTTGTTGTGAAAGTGGTATTGTAAAATTGAATTGAAATATCTTATTTTGAACTGTTCTCATCGATTAGATTTTTCCAAATACTGGAAAAATTGCTTAGATTTTCTCAGTTTTTTTTTTTTTTGAGAATTTCCTGACTTGAGTGCTAACTGGACAAATTCAGAAATGCTAAGCCAAACGACAGATTCATTGACGACATTTCTATGGTTCTGTGCATCATGATGTGTTGTCATTTATAAATCATTGTTTAAATTATTCCTTTTGAGTTTTTATAGACCATAAGTTGATAGTAGAATACTCAAGGAGACTTGCGATTGCGATACATAGGGTTATTTTCTCTACCAAACAACTATCTTCATATTGTGGAGTTTGGCTTCATAAAGCAACAAATTGAAAAATTCCTTGAATGGTATTTTAAAATTTTGCCCTTTTAAATTTGTCAGGGAGATTATGAGCTTCTGGCAAGAGCTATCTCGAATGCCCGGGACGTTGCACAGTGGTTTGACACGCCAAATAGATGATAGAATGTAAACTTTGCTAAAACATTTTTTTAATTCGACTCACATGTAAAATTTTAAGAAATATTTGGAAAGAAAACGATATTTTCCTGAACTTCTCTTTCCAAGAAAAAAATTAGAAAAAATCCAAAAAATTTAAACTGAGTATATGATTCCCAAGCAATAGAAAACGATTACAAAACTCAATTAATTATGTATTTTATATATGGTATTTGCTCGGCAGACTGCAATGCAAATGCTGTTTGCACGAATACCTATGTACCTTCGATTCCTGGTTCCCAAAGAGCGATTTTTGCCTTTTTTTATACTGGGATATGACTTTCAGTTAGTCGAATCACTTATATTCTCCAACTTATTTCGAAGCTTAAGTTGATAGAAACGGTCTTATCACACATCCCAATTAGTATGAAAACAATTGTGCGTAGTTTTAAATGATTTTTTAGGGAAAACATCAACCCAAAAATACCTCTTTAATGAACATGTATTTCTTCCAGCTTCCAACACTGGTGGTGTATTTCGATTGAAGTTGCATGCCAAGAAAAGGAACATAATTTACTTACTTACTTGTGCCCAATCCATCTCCACTTACGTTCCCGAATCTCGATTTCTTTTGATGACACCGGCGATGTAGTTCCTCATTCGAGATCCAGTTGCCAGGCCACCAAGCGCGGATGATATTCCGCAGGCAGCGGTTTACAAATACTTGCAGTTTTCGCGTCGTTACCGCATATGTGCACCAAGTTTCGCACCCGTACAGCAATACGGATTTGACGTTTGAGTTGAAGACTCGGATTTTTGTTCGTAGAGAGATCTGGCGTGACCGCCAGATGTTTCGGAGACTCGCAAACGCAAATCGGGCCTTTCTGATCCGGGTTTCGATGTCTTTCCTGGTACCACCTTCAGGCGTAATCTGGCTACCAAGATACTGGAAGCACTCCACTTTCTCAACTTGTTGCCCAGCTACCATGAAACTGGAGGGATTTCCTGTGTTGATCTCCATCGACTTGGTCTTTCCGACATTGACTTTGAGACCTGCTGCCTTGGAACTTTCGGTGAGGTCGTCGAGTTTGCTCTGCATATCTGGTTGTGTTTGGGCGAGCAAAACAATATCGTCAGCCAGGTCAAGGTTGTTCAGTTGCTCCATTGTTGAAGGATTCCACGACAATCCTCGGTTCGGTGCACAGTCAATCGATCCAATCAGAATCTCATCCATTACGATTAGAAAAAGTAGCGGTGATAGAATACATCCTTGTCTCACTCCAGCAGTTACCGGGATTGGTTCGGACAAGACACCGTCGTGCAAGACCTTGCACGAAAATGCCTCATACTGTGCTTCGATGAGATGGACTAGTTTCTCTGGGACCCCTCGTCGCCTTAGAGCCGCCCAGATGTTTTCATGGTTAAGTCGGTCGAATGCTTTTTCAAAATCAACGAACACCAGCAGAAGAGAGTCCTGGAATTCGTTGATTTGTTCCAGTATGATTCGTAGCGTTGTGATGTGGTCCACACATGATCGTCGAGATCGGAATCCAGCTTGTTGCCGTCGGAGTGTAGCGTCTATTTTCTCCTGGATCCTGTTCAGAATCACTTTGCAGAGTACTTTGAGGGTTGTACAGATCAACGTTATGCCTCGCCAGTTACCGCACTCTGTCAGGTCTCCTTTCTTCGGGACCTTTACGAGGATACCCTGCATCCAGTCGGCCGGGAATGTTGCAGTATCCCAGATGTCAGCGAAAAGACGGTGCAACATTTGTGCTGATAGGGCAGGGTCGGCTTTCAGCATTTCAGCAGGGATGCAATCGATCCCAGGTGCTTTGTTGGATTTCATGTTTTTGATTGCCGCTTCTGTTTCAGCCAGCGAAGGCGCATCCGAGTTGACGCCATTTATGCGACTTGCTTTTGGCGCTTCGAGCTGCAGATTCTGTTGGCCATCGCTATTCGTGACTCGGAAGAGTTGTTCGAAGTGCTCAGTCCATCGTTTGAGCTGATCTGTTCGATCGGTCAATAACTGACCTGCTCGGTCTTTTAACGGCATTCTTGCATTAGTCCTTGCACCACTGAGGCGGCGAGAAATGTCATAAAGTAATCGGATATCTCCAATGGCGGCGTCTCTTTCTCCCTCTTCGGCTTGGGAGTTTGTCCAGGCTCTCTTGTCTCGTCTACAAGCTCGTTTAACTGCCTTTTCCAGCTCCGCATATCGTAAGCGGGCGGCTGCTTTGGCTGACCCGGTACATGCCTGCTCAATTCCGACTTTCGCCTTTCTCCGATCATCGACCATCCTCCAAGTTTCATCCGACATCCATTCACTCCTTCTTCCACAAACTTTACCGAGAGTACCATGGCTCGTCGTGATAAAGGCATTCTTGATTCCACACCACTGTTCTTCGACTGTTCCGTCTGTCGGCAGCTCCGAGGCTCGGGATTCTAGCTGTTCAACGTATGCCCTTTTCACCTCTGGATTCTCCAACCGGCGGACGTTGTATCGGCACCCGACTTTCTCCTCGCGCCGTTGGACACGTGCAACTCTCAGTCGTTTCTCGCCAAGGACGAGGTGATGGTCAGATGCAATGTCTGCGCTTCGCTTGTTGCGGACATCAAGAAGGCTCCTTCTCCATTTTCGGCTGATGCAGATGTGATCAATTTGATTTTCTGTTCGGCCATCTCGGGATACCCAAGTGACCTTATGTGCTGGTCGATGGGGGAAGAGCGATCCACCGATCACCATGTTGTTGTTGCCACAAAATTCTACAAACAGCTCTCCGTTTTCGCTCATCTGTCCTAGGCCATGGCGCCCCATGATGCGCTCAAGGTCCTGATTGTCGGAGCCAATCTTTGCGTTGAAGTCGCCCAAATGAATTTGAATGTCACCCTTCGGAATTCTCTCAACCACGCTGTTCAATTAGTTTTAAATTTTTATTCAAAACCTAAATAAATATTCACTCTTTAGTCTTTCTAGTATTTTTTGATTTTTTACCGAGTTTAACTGTAGACATGAGTATTTATTGCAAATTTTTCAAATGAATGTCCGCATTTGAAATCGCATTTGCATTTAACAGTTGCACTAGAAAGGTGAGTTCATCTGATTTTCATACGGTGATTTCCAACATTATTGCTTAGATACAGATCAAAAATAATTTACTGCTTTAATAAAGTACAAACAATCAAAAAATTTGCAATGCACAGATTTAAAACAAGTTATTCTCTTTGCAATGAATATATATTCCAAATTTTTTAGCTCCATTTGGACCTGAAAAACATGTAAAGATATGTTGGTACGCCAAGAAAAGGACCATGCCAAAATAGGGCTCACTTACCCTATTCAG
The DNA here is from genome assembly GCF_029784155.1 of Uranotaenia lowii. Classification (NCBI taxonomy): domain Eukaryota; kingdom Metazoa; phylum Arthropoda; class Insecta; order Diptera; family Culicidae; genus Uranotaenia; species Uranotaenia lowii. The sequence continues at coordinate 26,520,113 of NC_073691.1, read as the reverse complement.
TCATTCGGCCTATTCGGACGAATACCATGCTTAACTATTTGATGAGCCGAATATTCGGCTTAACGATTTTTTGGCAGTATTCGGCCGACCGTATATTTGGTACATCTCTAGTCCTCTCAATATCATATTTTATTATTATTTTTTTTTAAACGCGATTTATTGATATTTTGACTCATTACAAACACCCGAATAATGCTGTTTGATAACTTTTACTGCCATTTTAGTAAAAATGAATCTGTTCATATCCGTCAAGAGTGACATAAACTATCGTTCAAAGTTAGCATAGAAACATAATACACGTATTTTTCAATCAACACATAATAATAAGTTATTTAATAATTTATTTAAGTTGAAAATTACGAAGATTGTATTGTATGAATGAATCTAAGAGAAGTAGTTTTTTAACATTCCGACGAGATTCATAATATTTGCTCAAATTTTAGGAAAAGTAAATTGTTCCACTCAAGATGAGTTTCCGGTGAGTTCCACTCTAGACCATTTACCCTAATGTAATTTCCCATAGGGCTCTTCTGATTTACAAGTTCTTTAAATTATTCAAAAATTGTTTAAAAATATTTATAATCAAATTAAAGTTCAATGTAAATTTTTTTTTTCGCTAATTCTTAACAGTAGAAGAGAATACCAAAGATAAGTTCAAAAATAAAGTCACAAATAAAACAAAAACATAAACCACATCAAACAATCACCGTAAGATTGGAAAACCAAACCGTCTCCGTAATTCACCGCACTTGACAAGCAAGATAAACATCTGCACTTGGTGAGGAAAGACAAGATTTTTCCCGGCCTATTCCTCGAGCAGCATTCGGATGGCTGCCTGGCTGACTGGAATCGGATTCAATTCAATTTGCTAAAATAAATTCCCCTTTTTCCGCGGCAAAGTTGAAGGCTGACGCCACCCCAAAGTCAAACAGGCAGGAAAACGCAGCAGAATTTTCCATAGAATAGAATAGGAAAAGCCGGCGTTTTCAACGCCCATTCAAGAAAAATAACATCGGACCCCGGTCCGATGTGGTTTTGCCGCTTTTTGTTGGACTCAGAACCAACTCTCTGAAGCGGTTGGCAAATTTACTTGCTGGAGACAAGAAGTTGCATTCCTTGCCAGACGTCGTCGTTGTTGAAGGAGATAAATTAAACTTGAATAGAACACACAGCCGGTTCTATGAGAGCGAAGAACGCAAACAAAACAAAGCGGTGAAAAAAAAAACGGTGGAAAAATCTTAAACATTTCCCATTACGATTATTGCCTTCCATCATACATCTCTTGTTGAGGTGGTGTGCCGTCAAACAGACACATAGAGTCCACATTTTTCAGGGCTGTGGGAAATTTTCCCACACCCAAAACTTTCCGGCCTAGCCAGCGCCATCATTTTCTGGGGTGGTTTTAAACTACTAGCTAGTAGTTACCTTAAGAGAAGCTCAAGAATCATAGAGTTCAAAATAAGAGTGGTAGGTAAGCAACAACAACATCAGCTAACAAGATTTGGTACTTGGTGCTTGGTGTTCGGGGAAGTCGTTTCGCCATCATCATCCCCCCTTACCGATTGGACTGAAGACGAGGAGGCGTTGCAATTCGCGTGTGTGATATATGGGCGCCACTTCTGGTGAGAATTCTTAGAAAAAAAATCCTATTCATTTTGTTTCGCCAAAACATGACGATGATTGACGATTTTGTTGTAAAAGAACCGTCTAGGTATGTTGATTACACTGCCAGCTATTTCATGGTATCTTATCAACTTCCTTCCTGTAGGGTGGCTCGGATCATTCCTACATCAACAGCAAGAAAAATGAAATATAATTCATCTCAACAGATGTTGAGAGATGTTTTTGGGGAAAAAAAATTTAATTCAAAACAATTACCGAAGACATAGTTAACTAACAGTTATCAAAGATAAGGAAAAATGTAAAAATAAAGTATGCAACCTAGGTTTGGTTATTGCAAGACCATCATAGCAAAGCATCTTTCATTTCTAAACTACAAGTAGTCAGAGAAGTTTTTTTATAATAAGACAAAACTTTGGTTTTAAAGACTTTTAAAATGTCGTAGGTGCAATTTGATGACTAGCCGTGCTCGCTTAGGAAATCACTTTTGATAACAACAAATGCTTTCGGAATCAAAAAAATTAACGCCGGGGTGGTTATCAAAAGGAAACATATTAAACTTTAAAAAAAATAATTCAATCGAAGCCCTCACTAGAGTAACCAGAATAAAAAACGAAGAAGCAGGGCAGAGAATTTGAATTCCATAAAAAAGTAGGACAGTTTTCAATCAGAATTGAAATCAATTTTATCTATATTTGTTCTAAAAAATCCATCAAGAAAGAAGGGGACGTATATGCGTACAAGTTTAACTGTAAATGATTCGATTGTCAAAATAACGGTAGAAAATATAGATCAATATTTAGGTTTAAAGCATTGATGACCAAACCATCGCACGCGGCTGTCATTTTGTGGCCCGCGAAGCTCTTATCAAATTCTGAGAGTTGAATGTTTTCTTTATCTACATACATACAAGATTCGGGAAAAAATCTTGGATATCAACCATCTTAAATTGAAAACAAAAGTCTAAGAAATGTTAAAAAAAACATGAGAGGAGATAAATTTATAAAAAGACCTTCTTGATCTGATATTTAACAGATTTACCAAATAGTTATCGTAACTGAAAAGAGGAATAATTGCAAATACAATTGAAATTTTCAATTATAAAATATTCACAATATTAATGTAAATCAAATTCAAAAAGCTTAGTATTGATAATGTGCTCTGTACGTATGACAACGCACATGTCACACTATATTTTTGCTTTCCATGAACTTTTTTGAAGATGAATTAAGTTGTATGCATTCAAAACCTAATATAAACTATTTTCGGCTTTAGTTTTACATGTGTGTTCAGAAAGGGCAATGAAATTGTAAAATTAACTCGTAACAATGCAAAGTGTAGTTTTGAAACAATAATTGTTTAAATAAAGATCTGTGTTCACAAAAAACATTTGAGAGATTAAAGCAAAACCACTCGAGGTATTTTTGTTCATTTATATTTTTTGGGTTTTATTTTTGACACTTTACCATCATTATGGCATTCGTGTCTAAAATTATTTTTGTTCATGATTATTCAGTTTTGTGTGAAAAATGAGAGAGTACACGCAAAAAATTCCAGTATTAAAGTTTTATAATTTTTGCGAAATAAGTAGTTTTTAAAAAATCTCAATTATTTCTACAGATATCGAAATTCTATCGTAGCTTATTTTCTTTTCTCTTCGGCTTCTTGTTTTCTTACTGATGTTTATCATAAAACATACTATTTTTCCAAAATGGGTGAAAATTACCCATTTCTTATTTGTATAATAACTTTTAAAGATGCGAATATATGCAACTATTTTTCTTGCATTCGAATTATTAGACCCTTAGCTATTTTTAAAAAATAAAAAAAGTTTTGGGAAACGTAAGGCTTTTTTCTCAGAGACCAAAATGTTTACACCTTTTGAGTTAATCATAAAATCACTCATTTTTTAACCTTTTTTGTTAACTGTGCAAAACTGACTTTTTGCTTCCATATGTTTTTTTCGATGCCTTTTGGGTCATCAAGCATCAATGTAAAATTTGAGATGATTTGGTTGATTCCTGAGTTAGCGCAATGCATTTCAATTTTGTATGGAAATTCGTTTGGAAGACGAATTTTTCGCAAATTAAATCATCCAGAAAATTCAAATTAGCTTGAAATGAAGATGGTCTTTCATTTTTTGTTTTGACTATTCTTAAGTTTAATTTTTCAACTAACATGACAAGCAGCTAAGCATTTAATGAAAAAAGTTATAATCATTTCAAAATAAAAAAAAATTGGAATCTGCTTGCTAAAGCTTTTAATAATTGCTTGAAATGTTTTTGCAAAGGTTAAATAAAACAATAAATTCTCTGGCATTGCGAAGCAGTTTTTTATTTTCATCCTACGGTTACACAGCTTTCAAATAAGCTGTTAAAAACGCAAAAATTGAAAAAAAATAATTTTGAAAAAAAAATTGTACAGCACCGAACATCTTTTCTGGGAAATAGGTATGGTTTGTGCTTTGTTCATATGAATTGTACTGTAAGAATTTAGGAATATTTTTCATCTAAAGTAATATTCTTTCAAATTTTCAGATCATCTGCAGCGATTTTTGAATGAAAATTTATGTTTTCCCATACAAATTCCTATACAAAATAAAAACTCGTTGTGCCAATTCAGGACTGGATGGATCGTTTTCAAAATTTTTATTGCTATTTCTGGCAGCAAAAACAACCTTAAAACGTTATGTAAGAATTCGAATGTGCACTTTTGGACTAACGCCCCAAAAATAAATAAAAATCAGCTCAGAAATTCTACGCACCTTATAAAAATATGATTTGTTTTTTGAAAAACGAAGTTTGCTCTAAGTTTATTACATAAGCATTGAAAGAAATTAACACTTGTGATTTTAAATGACAAATAAAGAAATTCGATTTTAATGATTGATATGATTGATAGATCAACGCTTACTTTTTAAAATATGTGCTCTATAAATAATCTTTTGTTTTAATGTGCTGCCATCTATTATTTCAGACTGGAAAAGTGTTCAAGGCATGAAATATACTTTTCCAAAATACGATTCCAATTAAAGCACTTGGAGGTTCCGATTTGAAAATTTCCTGAAAATTGGTGATGGTGATCTACGTTCCCATTTTCCGATATATTCCGAGATTTAAACTTAACATTCTCTGTTCAATAACAATAGATAAAAAAAAATTCAAAAAAATTTCAAAAATTAAATGTATCGAAAAAAATCTCCTAATTTTTCGACGATTTAATGAATCATTTTTATTTTCTAGAAATTTCCATATAGACATCACAAAAACCTTTGAATGACGATTTTTGCCCCGGGATTTTAACTTTCATATGTCTTAGAAAAAATATGTACATTTACATATATTCCAAAAATATCACTTATCGTTCGTAGCAATACTAAATTAGTTCTAAGCAAACTCTCGTTGAAGTTGATTGTGAAATATTCAAAAAAAGTTTGGCAAAAGAATATTTCTAAGCTTAAATATCACCCGTTTATTGAATTAGTGAAAATACACAGCAATTTCTCAACTCATTCACAGATGGCCTTAAGGCTTTAAAAAAAATTAAATCGCGTTCTTGTTTGTTTGATAAAAATTTTTATTCTGCAGTTTTTCACCCTTGACCCGGTCAATTTCGTCTTACCATGTTGATCTTGTCATCCATTTTCCATTTTTTCTTCGCTTATCAACTATGAAAAAGCAACCTACATGTTATGTTGTCAATCGTCTCGCTTTTGCGAACATGTTCTGCCCTTTTTTTTGTACATTTTCTCCCTTACCATTTAATCGGAATGTCCCTCATTTCCTTACGGAATATAACCGAAGAACTTTAACACAATACTACGGGTCTTCACTTAAATTATCAAGTTTTGGAATGATTCAAACTGTTTTTAAATCAAGAAGCTGGATTTTGCCGTATTTAACATTGATTTTTTCAAGAAATTTCTCGTTCTGAATAAAGTTAGGATAAGGTTGCCAGAACTTTCTCAGCTCGTAATCGGGCCGGACAAATTCGGGCTATTTTATCTCAAAACCTGATAGAATCCGGGTATGTGATTTCAAAATTATCGAAAAAAAATCCTGGCACAATCCGGGCAAATTTTTTCGAAATCCAGGAATAATTCAACAAAAATCAAGAAAAAAAAACATGAAAAACTTACAGTAGTTATCTTTTGCCTTTCATTTGACAGAATTTTTCATTGAACTATTTTATTTTTTCAAGATAACAAAAAAGTAAAAAAAGCAAATTAGCTTAACATGATATTATTTTTGAGTTGTGGAATTAATGTTTTGAATATGAAACCGTTTTTTTAAGAATCAGAGAAATTCTATTTCTTGAGCAGCTCTGAACAAAAAATATATCGAATTTTTTGTACAGTTTCTCAGTTCGAGATTCTCGACTTCAATAAAACTAAATTTTTATCATATTGTTTTTATGCTGAATTTCAGACTGATAGATTGAAAATTTTGATTCATTTTTTGAAATGCTTTTTATTTCTAAGCGAATCATTCAAAATTCCTCATTCTACGACCCGAGTTGACTACAACAAATTTAAAGTGCTTACACGGAAAAATCGAGTTATGCATAAAATGTATTGCGATTACACCTTCAGAATAACTTATCGGTTGTTGTTCAAAATTTGTTTATCTCCAATTCAATTTTGGGTAACTTTGGATTGCCGATATACAAATCTGAGCTAAAACTCGTTTATTGAACTCTGTATAAAAAGTTTGCTGTTGTTGGAATTATGTAGAAAGGGGATGTCAAAACTATTCGCGCGGCGCCGTCGAAAAGTTAGCTGCTTATATTTTTTTAAATTTGGCGATAGCCGGAAAAATCATTGTTTGAATGATTTATTCGTTGGCTTAATTATTTATTTTGGGCCCTCGTTCGTGTTTGCATCGCAAATTGTTAACGAAAATGTGGTAAGTAAAAATAAAAACATCAATCGTATGCGGAGGAAAACTTTCACAAAGATATTCGAAACTGTTCCGCCTCTAATAAATAGTTTTCTTTTTAGATGTTCAGCTGGCAAACTCTCCGGAACCGAAATATCAAAGAGTTATTTTAAAATATTGAGAACGGATCTGAGCTGACAAAAGAGAGCCGGCAAGATCCGGGAACAGTTGGTTCGGCAGTTTATGATGATGCAGGTGATTCGGATCGGAAAGTATAATGGTTCCTGGACAAAATCACATTTGTATCGCAGTAAGTAATTTTAATATTCTCGATCACTTCATCCTTTTCGGGTTTGGAGTTATATTTTTTATGATGATTCAGAAACAATATCAACTATTTACCAGGAAAATGAATCAAAAATTTGCATATTGATTTTTATAACTTAATTTGATATCGAATTCTCAATTTAAAACAGGATAGTTCCAATTTTGCCAAGTTCGTAGTGGAGAGAGGCTGCGTATACATGCATGGAATTATTCCACGCACCATAAGATTGGCCATCATTCGGCTATGTAACACCGGAAGAATTCGTGTTACTATCAGTGTTCAAATTAGTTGCTTCCATTTGTTCTGACTTCCCAATTTTTTTTTTTCGACCTGCAGCATAGATGTTTGACGGGGTGCACCAGTGCCGAAGCTCTTCGTAAAAAAACGAGGTTAGAAAGCGCAGATTTTTCCGGAAAATTCTTGAAGTCAATCCGCATCGTCACCCAGTGCAAACTTTGACGGACCGGCATCGACCAATTCTGCCAAAATAAGTGGCTTATTGCATCCAGTTTTCCCTTATCATATTAATTAGTTTATTTTTCAGGAAAGACCAAACTATTCGACGGTATTAACGGAACTCGAAATCGTACTGTGCCTGACACCAATTGTGTTGGGTTTCAGAAACTCCGGAACCAAACTGAAAAAGAGGAGACGATATATGTTGAGCCTTTGCCATGTATTAAATGTGCTGACAGAAAAAAAAGTTGGCTATCGAAATAAAATGAAGAAAAAACAAAGTTCCGGCACAAGGATGACCGGTCTTATATTGAATAGACAATAAAGTATTTATTGCTACGCACGAGAAATCAATTTTGTATTTTTTTTTTTTGAGAAATTTCATTATTTTTACTTTTTTGAACAAATTCTGAAAATGCATGGGCATCCTCATGTCAAAATATACATAATTGACTAACTGGCTGAAAGCTTTCGAATGTAAAAAAGCTTTTTGCTCACGCTCTGTATAAAGCGCCCAAACATAAAACTAAGTGGAGACACTTTTCTCGAATCTGTATGGATTTTTATACAGATTAGAGTAACTTTGGTTACCGTGTAGGCAAATCTAGGACAGGAATCATAAGTAACAATAATTTTAAACGTGTAGATGTATGTAAGGAAAATTATTCTCATGTAATTAATTAAAATTACGCCTCAATCCAATCTTTCTTAACTTGAAAAGGAGTTTTTAAGAGGATCGCAAGTTCGTTATTGTTTTTTTTAATGAAATGTTATCTTCATCAAATTAATGTCTAATGGTTAAAAAAACCGGTACAATGAGAAATATGAAAACTTTGAGGTAAACATAATTTAAAAAATGGTGTCCTATGTTTTTATTTACTGTTCATTCAAATAGTATTTCAATGATATGTTGTGACAATTATATTTGCCGAATATTTTCAACTCTCGCTATGAACTAACTTGATAACAGGTTTTTTCGAGGTTTTTGTATTTCTATGAATATTTATAAGTCAGCTTTGGTCTACCGAAATCAAAAATATATATTCAACTATGTTGTTTCGTTCCAATATTTTGTTGGTTTATTGAAATTTATCATTGGATTCTTAAAAAAAATTAATTAAATTAATTTGAACTATTTATATGTCGATTTATCCTTAGATATTGGAAAATGGCAAATATTACCTGATTTATTCGCGTTATCACGATTCTAGATAAATTATGTATAAATAGCTAAGGCTCAATGTACGCTGCAGATTTCGATAGAAATCACTGACTCGATTGAAAAATACGAATTACTTAGATTGAGCATTGCAGCTATTATTTTTCTTCAAATTAAATTTATTATTTACACGGTCTATATAAGTCCAAAAATGGTCATCACTTTAAACTTATTCCCAGCACGTCTTAAAAATATTTAATTTGCACAACTCCCGCTTTAGGGCAACTTTGCCGAACAATTAGCAATCATTTTTAACGATAGCTCGCATGTGCTGCATATTTTGTCTGCTCTAGTTTCGTTTCGTGATAAAATAGGAGAAGATAAAATAAAAAAAAAACAATATTAGCAACATCTCCCATGACATCTCCATCTGTCAAGTTCGTCAGCTTGCGTCTTAAGGTTTGTTTCTTCTGATATCTCCGCTAAATATATACGACGAGGGCTCGCGCCTCTGCTAATCGGCAACATATTTGCAATTTGCTCGTCTATTGTGGGTGGATGGCGCAAAAAAAAAATACGTTGAACTCCCGCTACATAGTAGTTGGAATTTCATGAGATGAATTGCTTAAAAACTTGAGAAGAAGCTCCTCAGCATGCAACTTGCTTGAAAAAGATTTCATCCGAATGAGAATAAGTTGAGCCTCTGTCTTTAGGTCGTAAATATATGAGGGATGCTGTCAAAACAGCACAGCCGTGGATAATTCTAAGCTAGAAGAAATAAAATTAACTCGACACACTGGCGAAGCGGGTGAACAAAAAAAATGCGGAAAGCTGCTAGCCGCAATGTGATTCATGTTTTAGAATGATCCATTCTTTGGGTCCAAGTCGGGTGAGGTGACGAAGTCTATGGTGGTGTGTTTTTGTTTTTGTTTTTCATTGACTAACTCAGAAGTCACCTATATTTCTGAAGACCTGCCACTAAAACGAGGCGGTGGGTTACCTTCCAGGAAGTACATAATTCAACTGCCACAGGAAATGTGGCTGTAGAATTTCGGGGTTCCATTTTTGAGCTTAAGGTAGGTAAAGTTCAAAATTTACACTTAGATGACCGCCTATTTACAAGTGTTTGCGATGATGGCGGAAGAGCGTGATAAAATAAAATAAAAATTTTGACAAGTGTCATTGTGTGTATTTTTACTGTATCCGAAACATAAATATGCGTCCAGTTTTTTTCCATTCGACAAAAAAATCATAAGCGAGCAAATGTATTGATAAAAACCAATGTTTAAGATTTTAAGGTAGGTATATAATAAATGCAAATGTTCCAGTAAATCAATAAAAATTTTAGAAATTTTTCAGCTAGGCTTTTGAAAAATTTTAATTTTTTTTCATAAAAATAAAGATTATTTTAGGTAATCTATCATTAAAATTTATAAAAAAAAATCAGTATTTAAATTCTTTTGAAAACTTTAGAATACTTTTTCCAAAAAAAAACAACAAAGAACTTTTATATTGAGATAAGCCAATAAAGTAACAGAACTCTTTTCAAATTTCAGTAATAATAAAAAATAAAGTTAAAACGTTAAAAAGTTGTGTTTCAATTAAAAAGAAAGAAATTGATCCCAAAATTTCCCTTGAAACATTATTTGATATTAAAAAAAATTAACTGGTCAAATGATGCGATATTATAATATTTTATTATGTTGTAATCATTAGAAATAACGCATAAAAAAGAATGTTTCTTCGTCTTTGAATAGGTACCTGTCCTATGCAAAAACGAAAAAAAAATTCAAAATAGTTGTTATTGAAGGTTCAAAAATTATGGCGTTATGATAAAAAAAAACCATTTGGTAGAAAGCAGAAATTATTATTGATTTTTAAAGATACATTGCGAAATACAGTTTATTCATTTAAGAAACCCTTTTCTATGCTACTAAATCTTCTGTTATATTTTAATTCGGCTGAGTTGAAAATTTGCCTTGGTTTAGAGTTTCTTCTTTTTATAATTTAGGAGCACATTGCTTTCTCAGACAATCCCACTAATTTTGATTGACTTTGAGTTCCCATTTGAAATTTAAACGTTGATTTAATTAAGTTTGAAAAATTGTCAAGTCAACTTCAAAGTCTCGAGAAAATATATGAGCACAAGTTGAACTGTTAATTTGAGCTTAATTTTCAGGCTAATCTTTTCAGAAGGGGCAGTTTAAATTCGTTGATTACACTTACAAACATAACTGAAACATAACTGAAAATGAGTGTAAATTAATGAAGATAGATTTTAAAGAGAGCAGCAGTTTCTATGTTTTTGTCATAAAAGCCATACAATAACTCAAATCTAAATCTAAAAATAGAAAATTACATTTCATGAAAAAAAAACTTTCGAGTCATATCAGTCAGCAAGCGTCCTCGAATCAATTGAAATCAATTTTCAGATTAAACCTCAGTTTTCAAATATAAGAATATTCCGACATGCCACTTATTTAAATCACAAATTTCAGAATCAGAACGATTTGAAAAAATTAAATTCAACTTTAAATAGGAAACCCAAATAAAAAATTGAAAACAATTTTTAACATTACTGCAGGACTTTAAATTTTTTTTTCTTTTTAAGATTCCAAAGATTTTTGTGTTAAAATGGCAAAGTTCGTTTAAAAAATCAAAACCTTATAAAAATCCTACAAGTGTGAAAAAAAAACTTTCTTTTTTCAAGTATTATGAATATTTCTCCAAAGTTCCAAAATAAGAAAATGAAAGATTTGTTTTTCTAAACAACTCCCACGAAACTGAATTTTTGGAGGCCCTTGTTACAAAAAATGACTTTGTTAGAATTTGGCATCCTGAATCTTTTTTTTTTTAATTTATGCCTTTAATTTTTTTTATAGTTTTGGTTCTTTGGCGTTTGCATACTCTGATTGAAGAATATTTAAATTGTTTTTATTGATATGTTAACATAACTGTTATTAATGATCATTTGAAGAATCCTTGTATATTATGTAAGTATACTCATATTTTCCAAGTGGAAAACCAACAAATTTTAAATTTCTAAAACTTTCTCTCAGAACATCTCTTGACTAGTCGCGACCGAAGCAACAGTTGGACATTGATTGGGATCTTCATATGGTAGTAACATTATACAATTTTTTGATTAAAAAAAACATTCGACCAGTTCCAAGCACCTCTGATCTGAAGAGCCGATTTTTATTTTTTGTTATTAAAAAAAATTATGTGCACACTGTTATTAAATAAGTTTTAGAAGCTTCATTTCCATCAAAACATATCCAGTTACTCTTTTTTAAATTGAGTATGTAAAATTTGAAAAAAAAATGAGCTGCACGTAAATGGACTCTCACTTTTTTTTTTAATTTGTAGCACTTCTATGTCAAAAGTAAGCTCTCAACAATGAATTGATAAATTATTCTCAAAAATCTAAAATCAAAAAAATTTAAAAAAAAACTTTACTTAACGCTCTAGATTCGATGATGCAGGTACCTTTATTTGAGTTTTTTCAAGTCATAAAAATTATATATTTTTTATTTCACGATTTATCTAGATGGCACTTATTTATTTTTTTTTTAATTAAGCTCCCTTTAATTTTTTTGCAAGAAATTCAATGCAGTTTTCAGTAATAGCTCGAGAATAATCAATTTTTTAAATATGCATCTAAAATCCAACACAAATACTTTTATAATGAATTTCATAATTGAACTGTTGAAAAAAAAACTTTAAAAGAGATAAACAATAGGTGGTCCACAAGTGCACTTTCGAAAGATTAGAAGGCAAAGCACTCTAGAATTTTTTATCTTTCTAACTTTAATTTGAACAATGTCTCGAAGGTACAATCTCCATTTATAATAATCTGGAAAAAATAAATTAAAAACTCATTTGTAGAATCTACTAAACAGTTGAATTGAACATGATATTTTTTATATCGAGTATTTTTTATTAATTAGAAAATCAAATAGAGTCATTTCGTTCTTTTGATTCACACACACAACTAAAAGGTGTCAAGAAATTTAAAAAAAAAATCTCAAACTTGTCAATTAGTTTTATTATTCAAATCACACAAAATCAACGAAAAAAGAGAAACAAAAAATTTTTTTTTCATATTTTATTTATTTTGATTTTTTTTTGGAAAAAGTGTCAATTTTGAAATTTTTAACAGAATAATTAACTTAAATATTAAGATTGATTTTTTTGAGTTTTTTCAGAACAACAAATCTCGCGAGAGCTTTCATTGCGTCGTATGAAGCAAAATGTAAATAAAAAGTTTTTTTTAACGAAAAAAATACAAAAACTGACTTGAACATGTCGCAACTTCTTTCCATTGAGAATATTTGTAGCCTGGATAACATATTTTATATGTGAAATATAAATTTTAAAGTTCTTTTGATCTTGCTGCAGCTTTTTGCGAATTTTTAAGATGTTTTATACGACGTAATGAAAGCTCATGTGAGAAATACTGCTTCGATGTGTAGAAAAAGATTTTTTTTCATATCCAATGGAGTTGTTTTAAAAAGCGATCAAAAACACTCACAAATGAGTGAATTCGCGTCACAGAAAAGGAAACTTTTTCATTTTACGAGAAAACTTTAACATGGTTTAGTAATGAAAACAAGATCTTCTTTGAAAATGATGAGACGATTCACAAAAAAATTAAACTAAATCGGTTGGAACCCAGCTGAGTTACAACAACGTGAATGAGTGAACAAAATTTGATTTTTTTTTAATTAAATTTGATTAGGGAAATATGCTCTGAGAGCTGTTTCGACAATTTAGATGGTCGGATTTTTACAAATCGAACATAACTTAATTGATATTTTGATTTGTTCGCTATTTTCAAATAATAAAACAAAAATATTGGAAAAAAGGTTTTGTTTTGGTGAATCTTCAAATAAAAACTGTGAGAAACAGTAAAATTCAAATTTAGCTCAAAATAATACCAATACCAATAATAAACAATTGAAAAAAAAGATTTCTAACGCCACTTTCATACTTTTTAATATCTCACAAACTCAAAAAAATTATAATTTAAACTGTAAAAAAAAAAAATAAAAAAAAATCAAAAACAAATCACATTGAAAACTTTAAATCAATGCTTTTTCCGGTAAATCATTGATAAAATTTCAATATGATGTTCCTCATTCTGAACTAGAAATTTGCTGCAAAATAAATTTTCAACAGTCAAGTTTTCAGATTTGAAATATATGTATTTCCAAAACACAGATTCAGAAAATTTTAATTCTAAAATAAACGTCAGATAAGGTTAAAAATTAATCATGATTAAAATTGTTAGGGAAATAATAAAAAAATTATTAACTATTCATCTTTATTTATTTTTCTTTTCTTCATTTTCACTTGAAGGATTGATTAAAAAATTCCTCTGTAGTATTTCGAATTTGAAAAAAAAAATTTAACCACGACTTGAAATGTGAATTTTTGATAAAAAAAAAATCCATTTTGAATTTGAAAATAATAATTCAAAACTTGATGATTGTATTTGAAAGGATAGAAAAAATAAAGAAATTCAACATTATTTCAAGCGTGCCAGTGATCATTTCTAAAATAAAATTCTTCCAGTTATGAAAATAACAGGCCAAAAAAGGTCGTTTTTGAAGTTCTGAATATGAACTTTGTAAATCATGTTCGAATTAACTGTCAAAGTACATGTTAAGGAATGGATAGTTTCGTGAATAATCAATAAGAGAAAAATAAAAATAAGGAACTCCAAGTTTTGTTGTAAATATTTGAAGCACAAAGCAAATAAAAATTTAGTAAACATTGCGCATTAAAACTTAGCTTTAAAGTTGCTACTTCAAACCATGATCATTTCAAAAAGCATAGTTTTATATTACAAAAATAAATGAAAAGTTTATAAATTTTCAATCGAAGATTTAAAAGTTTAAGAATTCAAGCTTTGAAGATTTTGTCACTTTTAATTGAAACATTGGGTCCGTGAAAAAACACAAATTAGAAACTATGTTTTTTCAAATCAAAAATTTGGATTCAAAGGCTTATGTTTCCAGAACACAACAATTTTGAATTTGAATTTTTTTTTTGTAGCGGCCCACCACATTCCCCCACACCAAAAGGCTCAATTGAGCCCCCTGGTAATGGACGCTACTGTTCTCAGCACGTCTGGCAGCAAAACAAAGAAACTTTAACGCGAACAAAATTTTAATCATGCTGAGAACACAAAAGTTTATTATTTACTGCGAGGAAATGTATGCTATAATTAAACAAGATTACGATAAGGATCTCAATGGAAGAAAATTTCCTTTAAAGAGATCCATTTCTTTTTGTAAATTATGTCAACTAATCAAATACTATGCTAGATTTACTTAAGTTTACTTATTAATAGTTAAAAGTAAGACAAAAGAAAACTACGATGCTACAAAAACAAACAAAATTTGATTAAAAAAACTGGTTGTTGATCGACTTTTTTAACGATTCAATTTTTCTTTTAATAACTGTACTACTTTGACTTTAAACATGGAACTGTTGTTGATGGTCTTTATTTCAGTAGGTAAAGCGTGGTATATTGTAGGTCCTATAAAAGAAATTCTTTTTTGCCCTGAAGATGTCATGGATCGGCTTTGTTGCAAGTAATTATTTTGACGGGTATTGTGGGTTCTTAATCCCGTAGTAAAATTAAGGTTTTGGTTATTGCTACTCGAGTGTATATTATCATGAACATATATAACGGTTTGAAAATTACAGAGTTCGGTTATTGGAAGAATGTTGTGCATTCCCAGAGAGTATAGCCGTTGGGTAGGAAAAAGCTGGGGTAGTCTGAAGATGTTTTTCAAACATCTATTCTGTAGGGTCTGAAGTTTTTGAAGATGTGACAAGGAGGCTCTGTACCATATCAAAATAAGATAGTTTAGATTAGACATAATAAATGCATAGTAAAACTTTGAAAGAACATGTTGGGGCACTAAGTTTCTTAATTATCTTAAAGCTGATAATTGACTTGAAACAATTAGTTTTAAACGTTATGTTTTGGATTTAAAGTTTTGTCAAAAAAGTGTGGAAATTTCCAATATAACTATTTTCATAAGTTATTTCACTAACAAAAGTTGATAGTAAATTGCATACATATTAAGATTTAGGGTACCCAAATTAGTCAAAATACCTTTTAAATTCATTGCACATTGGAAGAATGAAAAGTTTTTGGCCTTGTGTAATTTATCAAAAAAAAAAAAAAGAAATGTGAAGTTGAGCATTTAAAAGAACGAGAAACAAAAAATTGAATTGAAACTGAATTATTTTCTTGGAGAATATCTCATATTTGCGTAGCATTTGTAATGACATATAAGATTTTTTTTTGTAAAAATTTTCAATAATCAATTAAAGGACATAAACTTAAGTTGTTTTTGTTATTTCTGTTCACCATCGTGAGTGATAATCACCTGTTACAAGGCTATCGACTTGTTGATGTATAAAATTACTATTCGGATAATTAATTTGGAAGTTAAAATGGTTGGTTTCAAACTCTGAACTTGTTGAGTTACACCTTTTAACAAAAACCCATTCTAAAGATAAGTTATGGTTTTTATATGTCAAATTTAGAGTTTCAATACAGAAGGTTGAGTGACTCTTAGCTTGAGTCAGATCTAAATTTACAATTAAAATTAGTTTCAATTCGTGAACGTTAAAAAGTATCTTAAATGAAATGTCTCAAGCCAAGAGTAATTTAAGAGCAAATTCCGCCGGAGACGAGCCAAACTTCTGACTATTTAAGTTATTTCCAGGTACTACACAGAATTTTTTTTTTTACTATTTCGTGTCACAGAAACTGCAACCTTTAAAATAAAGCAACCTGTAATTAACATAACCTGTAATTTTAAATTGTTTTCCTTTAAAGTTACCAAAGATTCATTTAGTATTACAGCAAATGTCCAGTAAAAAAGTTGTACACTAAAAATTAAATGTCACGTAATTTGTTTTTCGACCTGATAAACTGCGGTAAATGTCCTGCATCTTTTTGTTACAGGACATTTACGTAATTTTACAGGAAATAATTTTTGCTGTGTATGGTGAAAATTTCATTTGAATAAAATCTTACAGGAGGGGGGGGAAGGTGGGGTGCAGCCCACCCACCAAACCCCACGGCCTTGCATTTGGTATTTGATAACAGTTGCTTAACTTAAAATTTAAACACTTCAAATTCAGAAGCACAATTCATTTTAACTTGGTAGATTTTACTGAGAAACATTGAAACGTATTTTGATTAAATTGTGACATTGTTTTGCAGAATCACAACAACTCTTATGTTTAGGTCTAAGTAAAACATCATGAATCCTTGAGGAGATCGAATAACTCGAGATGGCATCTCAGCTAGTACAGCCTTGTTCAACCTGTCAAAAACTTTTTCACAAAAACAATAAATTACAAAGTTTTGAATAAGAAAGTCAAATGAATAGCAAGTTAGCCAGAAAAATAAACAATTAAGAAAAACTAGTAACTTATAATTTTAGATTTTTGAGAAAAACAAACAACCAAAATGGTGGAAACGCTATCTATTACAGTGGGAAAGTAGTATTATGCTGTTTTAGAACTAAGACTTTAAAAAGGGCGAAATGAGAAAGAACATGTCATCAATCATGTTTTTGACATGACTTTTCTTAAGTGAACGAGTATGCTTCACCTATGTTTAGTGGTTTAAATATTATATTGGTTTCATTGGTTCCAATTTTCCATGTTTGAAAACAGTGTTCATGAATTCCGATGGAATTATCAATGGTAATAAACAAAATCTTTTAAAATCATTTTGAATCTCCACGGCATAAACAGGTGTATGCAATTTGGAGAAACTATTGAAAACCAGATTAAATTTGATGTCGAACATTTTTATACATTTTCACTTTTAAAGATTCTTGATGAAGGAGGTAGGCGTTGACTTGACAGCAGCGCACGCGTTTTTTTCTCCGTCCGCGAAAATTTCAATTTTTTGTAACTTTAAATAGTGAAACTAATGAAAATATTTGACAAAAAGCTTTTACTGGATAACCGAATATATGTTATGCCGGGAGTGATACGACATGATAATTTGCGTGTTATGCTGTGTTTATTCGAAAGCCATTCGCGTGGGCGTTAGTTATTATGTACAACTAAACATTTCCTGCATTTGGAGAAAAATCGAATCTTTCACTGGCTGGCGTATAATCCATATTAGTGTATTTTTGGCGAAAACGTTTTAATTCTAATAGTGGAGTGTCGCGTGCATTTGGAATGCGTTTTGATGCCTTTTCTCAATTATGAATGTTGAGGAATGTGAATTTTTGTACCATCAGAAAATTTTACCATGTGATTGACAAGGCATGTTGTTGTGGCTTGCTGTGATTAATCGAAATGAAAATTGTGTGAAATATAGAATTCTTTGAGTTGGATCCAAAAACTGTTAGAAAAAAAATGAAAAAGTGTGTGGCTCCCGGCAGACGTTGGATTTTGGTGAGATTGTTTCATGTTAAAATTTTCCAATCCTATCTGCCATCCTGAAACATATTTATGGGTCGTTTGAGTTCTCTGCACCTAAAGAGTTTATTTTGCTGTTTCAGACCTTTCCCACCATGATTAAATTGACTTGTCGCGGTGTGCATTATGGTGCTGAACTGATCTTCAGAAGTAAAACTTGAAATGAGTATTGAATCCAGGTACTTGTTTTGGCATCTCGTGTTGGTTTTGATTATCAGTTGTACCCTGTGTATCAGCCAATACAAGATGTGTGTAGTCACCCCATGCTATGCTATGCTATGCTATTTTCAATTTTTAAGATTCTTACTCCTTAACCGAACAAAATATGATTTATTTAAGTTCATGGTAAAGGTATGGATCTAAAAAAGATTAATGCTACCAAACTTTCAGCAGATCTCCAGATCAATTCGAAACATTTCAATCGCCTGAATGTACACCATAAAAATGTATGCAAACGCTCTCGAAACATCAACCCATGTTCAGCATTGAAATATTTCCGAACATGCTGCAGCAGTGCTACCAACAACACGAACCAAAACCGACCACCGCCGATGAAGTTTGCTGGGTGCGATGACGAATAGCCACACAAAGCGCACTCCACGACTTGACTGTAAACAAAAACAGGTTTAGCGCTCCACGCCAAGTTTCATAGGAAAGCAACTCTTTCGTTTGCTTGATCTGATCATCGGTTCTGTTTTTTCCACTCCTTCGCTTTGTTTCCCTCCTTCGCACCTTTCTCTAGTGTTTGTAGACTCTCACCGAGAGTTTGGTGATTTTTTTCCTGTCTTCTCTCAAGCCAAGAGCAGACTCTCTTACCGAAGCTGTAGCTTTGGAAGTTGTTTTCCTTTGAAGTTGCTTCGCTTTATCTACCTGGTTGGTTCGTGATGAAGTATGAATGGACCCTCTCTCGTAGACCCCAGCTCGTGTGGGCCCAAGTTGTGCTGAGCGAGCGCTACCTGCTTCGAAGTGTTTGTTTTATCTTCCGACTTTGTTTTGACCAAACTCGTTCAAGCCAAACGCTGGTGATGGTGAATGGTTTGATTCAATTGGGTATAAAGCAGTGGTTCCAATTTTGATAAACGGGAATTATTTATCAGCGTTTCGGTGTCAATTGAACAATTTTCAAGGATGGATAAAGAATATCTTTTGAGAAGTTCGATTTAAGATAGAAAAACTGAATATTAAAAAAGAGTTTTTGCTCATATTTCGCAAATGACTTTTTGAATTCCAATCATCTTAGGAGAAGTGTTGAGGAGAATGTTTCCCAACATTTGAGCATAGATCGACCAAAACCAGGTCACCCAATTCCGCTTAAATTGTATGGAAAATTGTACACACACTTTTTGTTTTTAATTCGTCAAGGTCAGACAATGGGTAACTATCTCAAAAGGGAAATTTGAAGCAAAACAATTAATCACAATAATTAAAAAAAAATCGAAAGTAACAAAATCTGGCAACACTGCACCCATGTGCTTTCTTAATTCCATCAGGCCTCCACCCATTGGTATTCGTTTTAAGTTTCACGAATGAGGAAAATAATAAACGCAAAAAGAGAGGACGATCACGGAGAAACCGAGAGAGGAAGCTTAAACTCTCTTGAAACGCGCTTAAGTAAGTCGCTTTTCAAAATTGAAACAGAAATTTCAAACGGTCGCCAGTTCGGTCGGTACTTCTAAACGATGCGCAACCAGTATTCCGTGTGTAGATTTAAGCGATTTTTTTGTCCAGGTTTTTGGTATTTTCGGGTTAGTGTTTTTCGGTGTTTGTGGTTATATTTCTGTTTAAGACGATATTTGTGTTTGGATGAACTTTAAAATTGTTTATCAATAGTTGGATAAGAAAAATTGTTTGTGTATTAGCCAAGTTTGTGCCCTACGGGATCCTTGAAGTCGATTATCGATTGGAAAAAGTTTGACGTAAGATAAGTGTACCTATCGGTGTGATTTCGATTAACCTGTAAGCCTTTGGGAAAAATTAGTGAAATTTGTGTGGCGTTCAATTAGTTAAGGAAATAGAGTTATTGAAGAGTCCGGAAGAAAAAGTGACCCCCTTGAATCCCCCGTTTCAGTTTCCCGGCCAGTTTTCTTTCACGATAGTTCACACTCCAAGTGCAGAAGTTGTTGGACCACCTCATAAAAAGTCCCACTCAAAAGTGAACGACTACGGCGACTCTTCGTCGGTCGTCGATTCCCACATCATCATCATTGGTGCATCACTGTTTGGCGGAAAGAAAGTGCCCCCTCCCCCCACTCTTTTTCACATCTCTCATCAAACCGGAGAACCCTCCGGCCACTTTCTGCTGCAACAACGTTAGGTTTAAAGAAGAAAATAAAGAAAAAATCAGTGCTGCCCCAAGGGAGAAGTGAAGGAATAAAAAAAAAGTTGTGGAAGGAAAGTGTCAAAGCGTAAAACGATCCCAAGGAAATTATCTCAAAATATTAGCCGTAAAATTGCCCAGTTTCCCAGAGTGATCGACCGAAGCTAAAATCGAAGATGCTAAGTTAGTGTTCAATTCCTCAAAAAAAAAAGTGTGAGAAGATTTCCGATTTTGGGTCTTTTTCCTCTACGGTGGTGTTATTGTTTTTGGGAAAGTGGTTTACGACAGTGGCGCAGATCGTAGCGTAGTGTCGAGTGCAGAATTTCAATCTACAACCATATAAAGTGAAGGAAGGAAGCAAGCAAGCAAGCGAGAGTGAGGAAACCAGATCATCGATTGGCAACTCCGCACGACAAAGTCGTAACATTGGATTATGAACGTGATTTGAGGAGAGCGAGGCTGCTCTTTCGACGACACACCGCCGAGTGTATTGGATCGTTAAAGGTCAGTCGTCGACTTACTGTTTCAGTTCAACTTAAGTCACTTTAGTCAGGCGATTGGGTTTGGGAAAAAAGAGTTACAGTAGAAGTAGAATTTGGCTCTTTTAAAAACAACCGACCAGGGTTCGGTTGTTGTTGGTTTAAGGTTCAATAGTCGATTTGTGTGACGAAGTGGAAAAAAAGGGATTGGCTTTTTCAGAACTCAAAGACCGTTGCAGCCCGTAGTAGATCATGGTGTTGCGTTTCCATAAAATTTGTCTATCGGTAGTTGGTTACACACCAACTACTTAGAAGGCTTAGCTGGTTCTGGTTCGAATTAATCGGTTGCAAAGAGAGTTACCTACTTGCAAAAAAAATGTTGAAATCATGGCTAAGCTTGTTAGGTTTTGCCTTGAAATTTAGAGTTAAACTTGCTTCCATTGCTGGAATTAGGTCCATGTTTACACTTAACAAATGCTGAGTATTACTAGTGAATAGGTTTCACTAGCATAACACTTTATAATCAAAGTGCATCATCCCATGGTTTTGAAGGAATTAAATAAGAACTCTACAATTACAATTACAATAGTTACAATTGTGCAAAGCCACGAGTCTGACTCGTGGTAGAAAAAGTCGGTCTCAAAGAAGATTTAAATTGATGTCTTATTCTGGAAAACATTCAATTGAAAATTATTTATTTTTCTTAACCTATAGATTTGGTACAAATACTGAAACCTTCAAATCTTCATTCAATTCAACGATTTTTACTTCAGCTGCCATAGTTCCTGTATGAGTTTTCAAATATTCTCGTTGTTTTAATCTCAACGCAATAAAATTGATAACTTTTGATTTCCACAGTAAGTTCGTATTTGTTTTGTTTCGTTGATATGAGATGCTTTCTTCTGTTCAAAGCTGTTATGGAAGATTAAGACTTCAGTCACTAACCTGTTTGTATGTTTGCTCTTTTTGACCTTATTCGAAGATGATGAATTTCTCCCACCCTTATCAATTTAAAGAGCGCCAATTTAACATTGAAAATTAAAATATCTCTATCGCTACTTCTTATTAACCGATAAACCTGTCACCTTTCTTCAACGAAAGGTGATGAAAAAGCACAAAAAAATAGCCCATCAAAACACCAAAAATATCTAGTTTATCTTAAAATTCAAGATATAATGATGGATGTAATAAACACTTCGTATTTTGTATCAGTATAAGATTTAAAATAAGAACATGAAGAAATATTTTTAATCTATCTTTTTGAAATTTAATTTTTCAGTCAAACTCGAAGGTAAACTTTGATAAACATAATCGAAATGAAGAGTTTAAAATTAAAAAAAAAGGAAGATCCAGGAAGTGTCTTCCCTGAGGTGACTGGATTCTTCAGCTATATCTCGCAACCGGAATGTCTCATAAAGTTCAAATGTTTAAGGAAAATTTGCCAAATGGAGCAAATCAACTTTGCGGTATGGTTGCAGAAACCACCATTTTTATATAAGCTATTGAAGTTTGGTTGGAATATTTAACAAAATAGAACTGAAAGATTTATTCCATAGTTTTTTTTTGTACGGGATTTTCATCCTCTGGGATGATTCATCCCTACTTTCCATAGTTTTGAAAAGTTTCTTAGATGCAGGAATTTTATTATAAATGTTTATTCCAACATGTCATTCGTTGCAGAATAAAATTAACCTCAAAATGCTTTATTTTTAAAGTAATTGGCAACTGTATTCTATAATTATATATATAAAAACGGATTTCTGTCTGTCTGTCTGTTTGTCTGTGAAACTTGGCAGGTGGAAGTATTGATGGCCGCGAAAGGTTTTCATTATAGTTTGAGACTCCTGCCCCCTACAGGAAGGGGAAGGGAGCCTCCCAAACAAAAAACTAATATTGCATAGCTCGAGAACCGATCAGTCAAGAGATAAGTCAAGTTCATTGTTTATGGTGTGTACTTACTGTGCTCCGTTTTTTACTGTTTTTTTACCGTGAACTCTTTGATTTTAACCGTTCCGTCCGTGTCCTGTGTTACATTCTCGTGTTGGTAGTGCCGCGCATAGTGGAATATTCACTGATCTGCCCTCTCCGTGCCGTGAATCCGTCGCCGAAAGTTCGGTTTCTACACGCCGCTTCGTTGTTTATTTTGTTTTGCTTTGCACTGAACAAAATCGGACTGTTCGATTCTAGTCAAAAGATAAGGTACCGTGAATTGGATATCATTTTCGTTTTGTTACGTCCATGTCATCAAACGAAATGGCCTGTGATAAGTGCGCTAAGCCAACAAGCAACACAGATAGCATCATTTGCCAAGGCCTATGCAGTTTAGCTTTCCACTTGAAATGCGCTGGGTTGCTTTCATCGCACCTAAAATCTAAGGCCGACAACAGAAATTTACTATGGGTTTGCGACGAGTGTTGCGAACTACTGAAGCACTCTTTCTTTCGTCGCTCTTTGGCTTGCTACGAGTTACTGATAGCAGACCTTCGAAAAAGTCAAGCTTCCTTGGTATCGGAGCTGAAATTGGAATTAGCCGCGACGAATTCAAAGCTGGATGAATGTTTGAAAGCGCAGACCAACACAGGCTTCTTCGATTCTCTTGATTTTTGCTCACTTTTTCTCATTTGCTTGTTAAACGCCTAAGAGAAACATGCTTGCTCACACTTAAACTGATCAAGAAGCCCACGTTTTGTCGCAGAGCATTTCAAAAACGCAGTCACCCAATTTCATTCTCGAAGGGAGAAATGTTCATCAGTTTCTCAGTTACTGGCTGAGAAATCAACGACCGAACAGAGATGGACGCTTCGGTTGTGGTTTATTTCAGCACATGCTGGGGCCAATGTTCCATAACTTCATATAGAAAGAGGACCGTTCAATCGCATATTAAAGCTGTCCACGTGATTTGGTGAAACGGCCAAATTTCATATGCGATTTGCATTTCTTTTTCTCTTAGGAGCGATGAGAATAGTAAAACTGTGCTTTTGCCTTCACTGAGCAATTCATTTCACTGATCACACGTAGCGCTGATAAGGTGTTTTCAGAGTCACAAACCAACAGTGCTCTGACAGTAGAAGAGTGATCATTCGTTAGGGAAAAAATTTCTCTTGGCTCTCTCAGCAGCAGATGATAAAATGCTCATTTAAAATCTCCTCACAATTATTAGGAGCGAAAAAGTTCACTGTCTCCTTTTGAGCAAGATGAGCAAAATGAAGCCTGACCAACAACAACCCTGCTCCCCGTATCACTTCCCCTTGGCCCAGCGTTCCAACTCCAACGAATAAGAGACGACGAGTCGAGAATCTGACTCTGGCACCTTGTGTGGGTACAAAAAAGGCCACCGTGAAAACTATTGCAACGGTCGCTCCTCCCGAAAAAAAATTCTGGGTTTATCTGGCGAGACTACAAAACAATGTCACAGCTAAAGACATCGAAGAGCTTGCCATGGAATGTCTTCAATGCGATTCTGCCGAGGTTCATCTCCTGGTTCGCAAGGATGTTAACGTCTCGACGCTTAGGTCCATTTCATTCAAAGTTGGTGTGGATCCTAAGCTCAAGGACGCGGCACTTTCCCCGAGGACTTGGCCAGCAGGGGTCCTATTCCGGGAATTTGAGGATATGGGAACAAAAAACTCGATAACACCAGCTGTCACGCTGCCACCCAGATCGTCAATGAGGTCAACTCCAGGTGGTTCGACAACTCCAGTCACGCCGCTTCATTGACCGCCTCAACGTTCTCTGACAGCGGGCCTTTGATGGCCTCGACATCAAATGCTTCTAGTTTCATCATAAAATCTCCGTTCGATTGTTGTGACGACATCCTCCAGTTTGATCTTATTGCTGCCGCATTACGGGTTCCATCCCCGGGACGCAACAAATCTGGCACTTTGGGGACCTCGGAGCCCTTCGTCTCAGTCGCGCCGTTTCCAGCCAGCGTTTTCAGTCGTCCCGGCCCTGAGATCGATTGTGGCAATGAGGTTCTCCAGCCTGCATACTCAGGCAAGTACTCTACATCACCTCGAACATTATTTTTGTGTGATAAATTTCCGCCCAACAGTACATCATTCGTTGGTTATCACCAAGCTGTGCTTGCTAGTACTCCAACATGCTCTTCATCGCCCCCCACGATCATCACGACTGGTACTGAGTTCTCATCACCGGGACGCAACGTATCGGGCCTCACGGAGACCCCTGTGCCCTTCGACTCAGTCGAGCTGATTCCTGCCAGCGTCACCAGTCGTCCCGGCCCTGAGTTCGTCTGTGGCGTAGGGGTTCTCCAGCCTGCTTTACCAGGCAAGTACGCTGCTCCTGACTGCCTTCCTCCGCGTGATGGTATTCTCCATTTCAGTGACAACGGCTCCAGATCGGCATCAGAACCGCTTGATTTCATCAACATCTACTATCAGAATGTCGGTGGTATCAATTCCTGCGTGACTGATTATCTGCTTGCTACTTCATGTTCCTGCTACGATATTATCACCTTTACCGAAACATGGTTGAACGATCACACTCTCTCCAACCAGATCTTCGGATCCGATTATTCAGTGTTCCGCTGCGATCGAGGCTCCCGTAACAGCAGAAAGGCTACAGGTGGTGGGGTGTTACTCGCCGTAAGGTCCAAATTCAGAGCCATGCCAATCGATGATGAATCTTGGCATAATCTTGAGATGGTGTGGTCCCGCATCGAACTCGGCGACCGGAAGCTTTACGTTGGCGTACTATGTTTGCCTCCTGATCGCTCGAGAGACGTGACCTTAGCTGAATCATTCTCTAGTTGCATTTCTAAAATAAGCTCTTTCTGCGCTCCAGAAGACGACATAATCGTCTTAGGCGATTTTAACATGCCAGGTATAAAGTGGTGTTCCAGCCAAGCTAGCTTCCTGTATCCCGATCCTGAACGCTCCACTTTTTCGGCTTCCTCGAACATTATTCTAGACTCTTTGAGTACAGCAACCTTACGTCAGATCAACAGTGTTGTAAACGAGAATGGCCGGATGCTTGATCTTTGCTTTGCCAATGACGGATTCCGTTTACCAACTATCGAATCAGCACCGGCACCGCTAGTTAAAGTAGGCCCACATCACCCGGCTTTACTGGTTACAATTAATATCTCTAGATTGTGTTACCCCGCTGATAAACTCACACCCTTCTACTTGGACTATAAAAACGCCGATTTCGATATCATTTCTCGCGTACTGGCCACTATAGACTGGGAATCCGAACTCGAACTAGCTAACCCTAATGCTGCAGCCGAAACTTTCTCGCACATCCTCAACTACGTAATCGACCGTCATGTGCCGAAACGCACCGCTAATGCTAATCCTCGGACTCCATGGGCTACAGCAGCTTTACGACAACTGAAAGCGACAAAAAGGCGTGCCCTTCGAAATTTCAACAAGCACAAATCGCCGCATACCAAGGAAGAATATCGCAAACTCAACTCCGCCTATAAAAAAGCCTGCCAACGTAGCTATCAAAACCATCTTCGTCGAATTCAGCAAAATCTCAAGACTAGCCCAAAATCCTTCTGGAATCACGTTAAAAATCAGCGGAATGAACCTGGAACACCGTCCTGCATGTTCTTAGATGGCATCATGGCGAACTCTGACTCCGGAATCTGCGATCTCTTTGCCAATAAATTCTCGAGCATCTTTGATACATCTTCAATAACCGACGACCAACTGAATCGCGCCATCAGGAGTGTTTCACCACTGGGCTTTTCTTTAAACGGTATAACAGTCGAGGACACAATCATCTCTAAAGCAGCCACTAAGCTCAAAAACTCCTTCTCTACGGGCCCGGATGGGATACCAGCTACCTTCCTGAAGCGTTTTATGCCTTCTTTGCTGACTCCTATCAGGCTTATCTTCCAAGCTTCGTTCGACCAGGCCACCTTCCCCTCACTGTGGAAAGAAGCTTACATGTTCCCGGTTCATAAAAAGGGAGATAGGAAAGATGTTAATAATTACCGAGGAATTTCAGCTCTGTGTGCTATTGCCAAACTTTTCGAATTGGTGGTTTTAGATCCCATTTTCATGTTCTGCAAGCACAACCTCTCCAACGACCAGCATGGATTTATGCCTCAACGCTCAACTTCAACTAACTTACTAACCTTTACCTCGTATGTGCATGAAAGTTTTGCAAAGAAATCCCAAACTGATGCCATCTATACCGATCTGTCTGCCGCATTCGACAAGGTGAACCATGATATTGCCATCGGAAAGCTCGCGCGTTTAGGATTTTGTGGATCTCTCATTGGCTGGTTCCGCAGTTACCTTAACTTCGTACGGGTAACTGTTTTTCCAGGCAGTTCTCAGCTTCATCAGGCGTGCCTCAGGGAAGTCACTTAGGGCCGTTAGTATTCCTAATTTACTTCAATGACGTGCTGCAACTCCTCGATGGACCAAAATTGGCGTATGCCGACGACTTGAAACTGTACTACTCTATCAATGGCTCCGAGGATGTGAACTTCCTGCAGAACCAGTTTAACCTCTTTGCCTCCTGGTGTGATGCCAATCGCCTACCTTTAAACCGTGATAAATGTGTAGTAATATCATTTTCCCGCAAACGACGCCCGCTCTCAGCCGTTTATTTCCTTGGAAACGATGCAATCTCTCGAGCTCAACACGTGAAAGATCTTGGTGTGATCCTCGACGCGCGGCTGGATTTTAAGAATCACACCAACTATATCGTTGACAAAGCCTCCAGAAGCCTGGGTCTTCTTTTCCGCATGACGAAGGACTTTAAGGACATCTACTGCCTGAAGAGTCTTTACTGCAGTCTGGTTCGATCGATCCTCGAATATGCTTCTGCGGTTTGGTGCCCATATTATCAAAACGGCTCTGATCGCATCGAAGCCATCCAACGACGTTTTTTGAGGTATGCCCTTCGACACTTAAACTGGCAAGACCCTTTTCGACTTCCCAGCTACAAAAGCCGCTGCCGCCTGATCGACATCGACACGCTGCAAGCCCGCAGGACCGCCACTCGTGCTTCTTTCGTCGCTGATCTGCTTTCATCAAGAATCGACTCTCCTGCACTTTTGGAAGTTCTTCCACTTAGCGTCCGACCTCGTGGTTTGAGGAATCGGGATCTTCAGCTCTTCGTTCCTGTTAGACTAAACAATTACGGGGCCAACTCTGCAATAATTGGCGTCATCAAGACTTTTAACCGCTTCTCAGAATATTTTGATTTTGACGTTTCGAAGGTTTTATTCCGAAGAAGAATTCTTAGTGTTCTAAGTTCAGTGTAGATTTGTATTTGTTGTTAGTTTTTAATTTTAAAATATCATTTGGATCAATATATGATCTGTTGATTTAATAATAAATAAATAAATAAACAAATAAACAAGCAAATGAAACCAAATTTGACATAATTCGAAAATTATTCAAGCTAATGGAACCCAATATCGCATGGGTAGTATCTACATACGGGAAATATTTCTATGATTATTTCAGACCCCTCCTTCATTCCATTGGGAAGAAGAGGATTCCATATAATTTTTGTCGCATATCTAGAGAACAATTCGAGCAAATAGAGCGAAGTTTGGCATGACAGGGTATTTGAAAATAAAAAAGGTTTCTATTGGTATTTAGTACTACTCCATCCTTCCAATGAGGAAATGCAAAAAAGGGAAGGGCCTTAAAGCAATTCCGTTTGCATTACTTGAGAATAAATAAAAAAATCCTGCCTCCTTCAAGTAGTGGGTGAGAGGAATAGGAAAGGGGGGAGGGGGCTCTCATATAAAGTATTTAATATAAAATGAGCTCTTATCAATCAAAAGGGGGACATGTTCCGCTTTTTTAGAAAATTTCCCATCGTCCCGCCTTTTTTTTTTGGAATTTTGAATAACCCTCTCCTAAATATTCTACCACTTCAAAAAGATTTGTCTGGGTTTTATGAATACGCTTCGTATAATATCTCTCTTAGATCATCTTCAACTCCTGTCTTTATTTTTCTAATTATCTTTCAACAATTTATGATTTTTAAAACAGGAAATGTTCTTACTTAAAGCACCTTAAAGAACCTGACATTCACCGAAAAGGCTGTAAATATTTAATTGGTAACACTTTTATGAAGTTCCACTGACTTGAACTGGAAAAACCTTGATTAAACCTCAATTTAAATTCATTGGTGCAACACAGAAAATATAATGTCATTCAAATATTTTTTTTTTCTCAAAATTAGGAGCATATTTTCAGATTAGATTATTTAACACCTGATAAAATAACTTGTTCAGTTTTTAGCATTCAAATTAGCCAAAATATTTTCCAGACGTATCCCGATCGGGCGAATTCGGGAAAATTTTATCTAGAGATCTGACATAATCCGGGTCTCTGTTTTCAAAATTTTCAACCCAAAATCCGGGCAATATATGGACAAATTTGTTCCAAACCACGGAATTTTTTAATAAAAATTCAAAAGAATTCACTTGAAAATATTTGTTTTTTCATCAAAACACATAATAAGATTTTAAATCATACAATAGGCTTCCGAAAAACTGTTCATGATTATTAAGACTAAACTTGTTAACAAAATATGGTTTTTGATAACTCAATTTTAGAAATCAATTGAATAAATCTGTGCAAAATCCAGGCTTTTTTTACGAAATCTGGGCAACAGGGCCAGTATGAAATTTTTCTTAAATTTGTGTCAAATATCCGGGCAATCTCGCAAGCTTTTCTTAGCATCACCAGTTTAGCGTACTTTGAGCACGTTCTAGCGATGTTTAATTTTTCGATTGAAGAAAATATTCTTTAAGTTGCTTCTAAACGAGGATGGCTTAAGGAAAAAGTCAAATTCCGAGCGAAACATAATTTGTTCAATCAAACAAAGAATGTATCTACGAGTTAAATTAAATAAACTTGTTAGATGATCCAAAACTGCTGCTTAGCAATGCGAAAACTCTCTTCAAATTTTAAATTTAAAATTCTTTTGTACCACATTTTCGAAAAAAAAATCTGTGTTTTGACAGAAAAAAAGATTTTCTTTGATTTAACCCAAAATATTTGGCATGGTGTTCTGTGACGCTATTTTCATAAGTTTAAATGAAAATTAATGGAAAATTGGGTCTTTTTTACAATTTACTTGTGCACAATCAACTAACCTTATTTATCAAATTTTTCCAGTCCAAACTAAGAAAGCCAAAACTAATATTGACATCAAGAATTTAAATAGGTATATAATATATATTTCTCTGGAATCTACAAATATTCCCAAAACTCTGTTTTTGGTGACACATATTCTGTGCTGAAAATTAACTCAAAATTCTTTGAAATTACAGATTTTTCTTTGATTTTGGCAACTTTGCTTTGAACTGGAACATTTTCGACTGAAGTGTTCGCAGTATTCCAAGATGGAAGTTTTCTTGGGAATTTATTTTTAAAACACATTTCATTCATCCATATTTTATTACTTTTTATGAGCCATTTTAGCTGAAGGATCATATACAAGTGTTTAAAAATGATCATAAAAATATGAGTTTTAAAATTTTTTCGTTTTTTTTTCTTGAAATGTCCCGCTTTTTCCTAAAGTATCTGGTAAGGCTTTAACCCATGATACCTGTATTACTGCAATCGACCCCGAGCTGCATCTTATTTACAGCGATTTAAAAGTGTCCTGAAAAATCCTGATTTTTTCCATCGCGATGTACTGATGTTTTACAAAACAACCTGGCATCTCTGATCGGAAAAGACGTGTTTTTTTTACATTTTTTTTTTTTTTTGATAAACTCGAAAATTTATCAAACCAGGTATATTACGAAATTAAGTTACTAACAATGTTTTATAGAAGTTTTTGAGTTCTCCTCATTTTGTAAGAGTGGAGAATCCATACCAGTTAAACATATATTTTGGCTTAATAAAAGAACTCATGATACTTAGGTATATATACAGTAATATACACAGTGAGTGTTTCAGATCTTGGAATACAAATTTAAATGTCAAGTTTTACTGAATAAATGAGCTGATATTTGTTTTGAAATTCGAAGCTACAGCTTCAGTTTTGATTTTAAAATACAGACATTAATTTTAAATAATGCCTTCTAAAAAATCAAAATTTAAATAATTTTCACAAATTTAATTTGTTTTAAAAAGATGTAGCAACATACACCAGGTCAGCTAGCATCTGTATAAAAATCTATATAAAAATAAATGTTTGTCTGTCTGGCTGTTTGTTCCCTATAGAATCGGAAACTATTGAACCGATCAATGTGAAATTCTAAAAATTCAGTGGAACGTTAAACCTTCTGCCCCATGAGGGTTAAGGAAGAGCAAGCGAAGTGTTCTGCTCTTCGCTCCAATTTGAGTAAGGTTAACAAGTAAGAATAACAATCTTAACTCAGAACCGATGCCAAAACCTCGAAAACTTATCTTAGGTTCAGAATTCAGCTACAGTTTTCAGAATTTTTTTTTTTTCACTTGATGAGAGAAATCCATTTCTGAATACTAGAGTATTGTGATTCATAGACAGACTCAATTCAGGGATCTAGTGCCTTTTTATAAAAATCTCAATGTATCTGGTATAGGATTCTTGATTTTCAGTTCGCATCATCATTAGAAAATAGAACTAAGAAGGTGTTTTAAAATTATTATTCAAATATGGTTTTCCATTTCATTTAAAATTTTATCTTTCCGAATGTCCGAACACTACGAATGTTGTTATATATCACCGAAATTATGCACCCGGACTTTAAATGATCATAGATTTTGAAATCATCCTGATTTTTTTTTCATATTCAGATCTGAACTTGTTACTTGTTAACTATATTCTTTTGTATTTTTTCAAAACATTCGAATTGCGATCCAGAATTGAAAACTCAAAATAAGATTCATCATAGGAAATCCATATTTCAATTCTGATTAAAAATTAAAAAAAAATATTGTGAATTCAAGTTATTTGTTTTTTGGTTTCGTTTATAGTCGTTTTACCATCTTTATGGCATTCGCGACTTTATCAACGTTACAGTTGGCGGATCGTTATTGAAAAACTTATCCGGTACAACTGTGTTCGATGTTTACTCTTGGGCTCGAACTCGCGGACATCGGCTCAGGAGACAACAGACTTGCCAACTGAGCTATATCACAAGCCCAATTCAAACTAAGCCCAAGACATCAAATATAAAAAATTGATGATTGAGTGCTCGGAAGCAAATTTCAATTCTCGGCTCATATTGAAAATTGGACTGGAATTTAAACTCGCTATTTTTTCATTTCAGAAATTATATTGAAACTCGGAAAAAGAACAGAAATTTGAGCAATCTTGATCACTTTAACTCATTTATGAGTTTCATCTTAATTTTGAAAATAACTGCTGTATCTGAATTTTTGACCTGAATTCATATTCAGGCTCAGAATCCAGATACAGAAATAATATTCAGAAATCTGTTTGAGTTATTATTATCAAGATTACTATTTTGTAGGGAAATTGAAATCGCAAGAGATCGCAGACTTTTAATTGTGATTGTAAATTCAATTTAAAAATTTCAAATTTGGAACCAAAGCTAGACAGTTTTTATTTAAGAAAAAAAATCCTCCACACTTTATTTAAGGAATTCATTTTTAGGAAAAAAAATGTGAATGAAGAAACATGTTATATCCCGTCACAAAAATTAATATCATATATTACAATTGCAGTTTTATCAAGAGCCAAATTTCAAAATAAAACTTGAATTTTGGATCAAGATTGCAAGTATCAGGTTTGAATCGCAAAACTTTAACCAATTAGTTTTATCTTCGAAAATTAAATTTATGTTCATTTATGGTTATATCTTTGAATTTGCTCGAGAATTTGGAAGATTGATAATAAGTTCTCTAATTTGTTACTAAAGGATTACTCATACAAATCTAGTTTACCATTTTATAGATTTTTTGATGTTTTTTCAACATTTTCATTATCTTTTTTGCTGTACATAAATTTTTTAATGTTAATGAACTTTGATATGGTAAGGTAAAAAGGATTAAGAAATATTCCTTTGATTTTTTTTATTCGTGCATTGTTTGAGCAAATATATCATATAGAAAAATTAGTCACCAAACTCCCTAAGCCATTCGGCCTAAGCCCGGCAATGTGAATTATACTGCAAAGATTGATTTAGTCTGGAATTTGGTTTCCTGTTTTTATAGACTATAGGATTGTAGACAATCTCTTAGATTTCTTCTTTTCTAAAATTTATAAACTGTGGCATGAAAGAAAATTTTGTCAGAATCAAGTCTCCTATTACTAAAAAATAATTTTTTAACTTCACAAGAATCCATCTTATTCTTCTACGAGGTCAAGTATCGTGCATGACATAGTTTCGTTTAGAATTATTCCTAGATACTTGAAGTTGGTAATCTTCTCTAAACTTGTTTTGGATAGATTCAGATCGCAATTAAGTTCTGTTTCTTTCCTGGGAGAGTAAAAATTCAAAAATGTTTATGAAGGAGTTTTAAATCTTTTTTCATTATAACAGGTGCTGTTAAAACCAACAAAAAAGAAAAATTAAAACTCCAGTCAGTTTTCAGGATAAAATAAGCCTGTATCATCAGCAAAAAGACGAGGTATACCAGGCAGCGGTAAATTGCTGAGATCATTAATGTTTATTAAAAACAGTAAAGGTCCTATACTGCTGCCTTGTGGGACACCACCTTCCAAGCTTTCTAGAGTGCTCTTTGCCTCACCTAAGATGACAAATTGTTTCCTGTTAGCCAAGTAGCTGCTTATAAGATCGGTGGCTAGGCCTCTTATGCCATAACACTCTAATTTTTTTTTTCAAAGAAATACCATAATGAAGGGTGTCGAAGGTCTTCTTAAGCTCTATACACGGTGTGTTTCGTAGAAGGACTTGAAGAAAAAAAATACAGTAACGCTAATTTTTGCATGGGCAGAAAGTAGAGCTTTTTCCGGTTCATTTTCACTAAAAATTAAAATATTTTGTCGGTGACCCCCCATATAAAATTTTTTTTGAAAATTTTCTTTTGAAATTCTTCAAAAAATAAATATATTTTTAGCGTTTTAAAATTTCAGAGGTGCTAATTTTCTTAGTTTTAACTCTAAAATTGAACTAGTAACTCAACAAAGTCATCAAATTTGTTTTTAAATTTTCAAACTTTTATTGTACAAGGTAGTTACAGAGCTGTTTAAACCTAAAAAATGCTTAAAAAGTATATTCTAATCTTAAAATTTAAAAATTAGCTGGCAAATCCTGTCAACAAACTGAGAGGGTTAATTATCTGAAATTATTAGGATTATCTGAAATAATATGAATCCATTTGAATCCATTATCTTTAGATTTTCTGATTGTGGCAACACTGGAAGGAATTTTATTTAAAAAAGAGCTCAATGATTAGGATAATCCGTAAACACTGGGAATCGCTATAACTTTTTCATGATAATGCTTATCGTGATGCGATCTGGAGTTGGAACGTTTGCCTTAATTTAAGTTTATAAAAAAAAATATTAAAAAGTAATCGATACGTTATAAACAATCTAAGAAGAGAAATTAGAGAAAACTGCTCCTTAGTTAAATGTCTCAAAATTCCGTTCGCACTTCAAACTAAATGCAAATCGCAGGAGCAGTTCAATCTAGCTTAAATTTAGCTTGTTACTGTCTTTTGATACAATGATCATTATAAGCCTGGAGTTTCCTTTAACTTTTTTATTTTTATTATTTTCTAGTCGATTTTTTGTAATTCTGCTGTTCTCTGTGATTCTTCCATTTGATTCAAAAAGCTAGCATTACTGTTAAGGTTAAATAATCTTAGGTTCTACGGGTTCCAACCCACTTTATTATTAAAACTATCTCTTGAATTCTTTGTTTAAAATTGAATTTTATAGTTTTTGGCCATAATTTTTTTAAATGGATGGATCTAGTTCAAAACTGTTATAAATTTGATTTTTTTCCAAAACAAAATGCATAAAAATCTTTTTGTCGCTCTTAAATTTACAAAAATTAACAGTACTGTTAGCAAAAGTGGATTGCCAATGATCGATAGCATGCTAGTCTGCAGCGCATATAATTTATCATATTTTGTTCATTTATTACTTATTTTAGTAGTTCTACTGTATACTTAGGTACTTCTATTTAATTATAAAAATAGAACCTCAATGAAGCATTAATATTACAGTAAAACAATCATAATTTCTACAATTTTATACCAATTATGGTAAAACTATAGAAATGATTGGTTTGAATAAACCAGAGTCATCAATAAAAACAAAAACAAAATAAAATGCAATGATCTGGTCTAAAACTATCGATGAAATTGAAATTTCTCTTAAAAAATCGTTTTTCGTCGTTTTGTTTATCATGAATTCGAAAATATCAACAGAACCTCAATTGTTAAACAAAAATGAAGTTCAAATTATTGACAGAAAATTTATTCACCCTCAATATGAGGAAGAGAAATGTCAAATTAAAGTTATGTAGCAGAAGATAAACGGATTTCAGTGCAAGTACTTTAACTTTTAACTTAATTTTATATTTTAAATTTTATTGAAAAGTGGTTTACTTAGATATTTTTAATTTTATCCTGAGGTAAACAAAATTCAAAAATGCATTAATGAGTAGTATCATTAAATGTTTGATTTTTGTTTTCTAAAGTGCATATCCATATGCATCAGAGCCTGCAAATATTTTGGAAATATTTCAATGAACAATTTTGGAAAAAAAAGAAAAGACTTTTAATATTTTGTTGGAAACAAAACAAATGGTGTTGGACTGTTCTTATTCATGTACCTATCATAAATTATTTTTTCAACCAGAATTAGTTCTCCAAGATAAACACAAATGAATATAAATTCATGTTACATTTGGATATCACCAATTATTATTATTTTTTTATTATTATTATTATTTATTAAGTCTTTGACTGCTGTCATACAGACCAATTGTTAAAATTAACTTATGTTTAAATTAAAGTTACGTTAAAGCTAGGGAACGTCACGGATTGCACGTTTTAACATTGATTATAACAAGGATATTCCAAATAATAAAATTTTAAATAAAATGTCATATAAAAATAAGTTTTTCAGAAAATCCAAATCACTTATCTTTCCAGGCGTTGACATTTTTTATTGTTTCAGAGTTTCAAAAACTTGAATTAAAATAAAAAAATAAATTTTCAATGTAAAGAGTTACTATTTCATGGCACTGGAATAATTTCACATATAAAAATGTCTAAATATGGACTACAAATCTTCAAAAAACCAAAACGTATGGGGACTCACCGACCAAATATTTTAATTTTGCCTGAAAATGATTCAGAAAAGGCTAAATTTTCCATTTCTGAAAAAATGAGAGTTACTGTATTTTTTCTTTTAAACATCTTCTATAAACACACCGTGTATAAACAGTTCACCCATGATTTTTTCGATTACGGAATCGAGCAATTTGCATATGGCAGTGAGCGTACTTGATCCAGATTTAAACCCATATTGAAAATGGTAGAAAACGTTGTTTTCGTTTAGAAAGCTGTTCATTCTGGTTATTAAAAGCTTTTCGAAAACTTTACTAAAAATACCTAAAGTTGATATGGGACGGTAGTTATTTACAGAAGAGTATCTTCAGACTTAAATATTGGAATAACTCTAACGGTCTTTAGATATTCAGGGTTAATTCCTCTCTCTAAAACCTTGTTGAAGCATTCCGGGAGAATTTTTGCCAATTGTATACTATGAAGTTTAAGCCCCTGTTTTGAAATATTGTCAGGGCCACTCCTTTTTTTTATTATTATTTAACTATTCGATGACTTAAGTGACCTCATTCACTGACGCAGGCCACAAAATCAAAGTGTATGAAATCCTGGCGATATATCTGTAGGTGTTAAAACTTGAGTCCACGGTAATGTTGTTTGCGAAGGATTCTCCGATTCTGGTGAAAAAATTGTTTAAGGTCTTACATATTTCGTGTTGGTTTTCTAGAAGAGAGTTACCAGCTCTTAGATTTTTTTCAGATTTAGTTTGTGATCTTCCGAGTATTAAATTTGACATTTTTCCATAATTTTCCATCTGGTGTGTTTTTTAGAATATTGTCGAAGTAGTATCTTTAATATTTTCTGTTGCAAAGGTCTACTCTTTTGGAAATGTGGTTTAAAATTTCTTTTAAATTTAGGTTTTCTGGATATTTTTATACACTTACTTTATACACTACGGACAATAATTTCCTTTTTTATCAACCTTTATATAAAATCAGTTTTAACATTATCAGGGGATTTATAGTAGAACAAATTTTCTACGGTCAGCATACTTTTTATAAAATTTCAACACGAATGCAATAATCAGAAACTTCACTTCCTTTCGATGAAAAGGTGAATCGTGCTCTTGAGAAAGAAAAACAATAAATAATTTCAAGCTCCTCCAAAAGATTAACATTTGAATAGTAAGTCCAACACATGGTCCTATTTTGAACCTCTAGGCTTCGAATTTGTTCTTCAACACTTTAAACTGAAATGTAGAAAAAGAAAAAAAAAACAAAACAACGTAACTCACACCCGATATTCCGGTAATGCTCAGCTCGTGATGGGCAACCTCACGCCTCTTCCGGTCTTCTTCTCAACAGCTACCCCTTTCGAGTTTTTATTACAATTCCTCTGATTCCGCACTGAAGAAAGAGCCATTCTCAGTTCAACTGAACTGAAAAGCATTTAGGTTTGCCGAAAACGATCTTAAAAGCCGTAAGAATGGATAAAAGAAAAACATAAAAAAAAACCGGGCCAATGTTTGATGCTGTTGATGATGATCCTGCTGCCAGGCATCACAAATGGTGTTTTTCGAGTGGTTTCTACCTTCTAGTCCAGAAGATGTGTAAAATGAGCAATCCTCATCTCACCGGTTCACAGTTTGTTGCTCTCTTAGCTTGTTTCTTGCTGTTTCCTGATTCGAATTTTCTCCAACATATGGAGAGAAGGTCGGTTTTTATGCTCCCGGTGCCAACAGTCGTCGATCTCATAAGGGGATTTCGGGATCAACATCCCAACATGATGTGTAAACCATTTCTCTTGAACTGTTTTCTCATGCTGGTCCTGCATTATGTTCAACTCAGAACCACTGTGGTCATTTAAACTTATTATTCTGGAAACACAAAATTGATCCCCCATCGATCAGTTCTGGATCGATTTGCTCAGCTGCAGGGTTTAAATCGAACCCGACAATCCCGAAAACCACCGAAAAAGAGCCCATCAATTTTATTCATTCTGCTTTTGTTCGCCGTGTTGGATTGAGTTGAGAGATCACGATTTAGAGTTGCTTACCCGTATTTTTCTTCTTTTTCTGTTTCTTTCTTCCATTCTTGTCCGGTTTTATCACGAGCTACAAACTTTAGAAGCGTTCTTTTTTCCTTCTCTTCGCAGTGGGTGATTCGATCATATATTCCCTATTCTCGGTTAATGTGCAGACCACTATTCTAGTGTTTTTATATTCTGTTTTTTTTAAAGGCCCATGTAATTTTAACACTTTTCAAACCGAGAAAAATAAATGTTGAGCTTCTTGAATCGTTAATAGGAACATTCTTGGAGCCTCTTTCATTCTTTATCTCAAGTCTAATTTAAGATATTTTGATCTTTCATCTTCATCCCACATTATTGTAACATTTAGACGAATAAAATTGAAATAATATTCAGTAAAAGACAACAAACACTTTTTATAACTCAAATTTGCAGAGTGTGTTTTTGCTGATTCACAGTTATAATTTTTTAAGATTTTTTCGGTCCAAAATGGTCAAAAGTACGATATAATTATGTTTGGACATGTTACGTGATCGACGTGTTATTTTACAACTACACTTATTCATCAGCCTAATATTTCCATCCTTTCTTTATCAATTATCTAAATCAACTTTCTATTGAGGACTCGTTACTTTTCCCAGTTTTTCTGAAGTTTCCAATTACTTAAATATAATTTTTTTTCTTTAGTTTTGAGAAATTCGAATAGATAACATAACAACATTTCCTGGCATCATTGAAGAAAGTCTTTGAGTTTCTAACACATAAACTGGACGCGGAAACTACTTAAAAGACGGGTGTGAAAATTGGCGTGGAGAAGTTTTTGAGACAGGGAATTGTTTCTACAACGTTTGAAGCCCTCCTCCCCCTCCAAAAAAGAGGGCCACCTTATAAGTTAAGGAGAAAAAAATAAATTCGGGTAATTCGTGGAAAAGATTCAAAAAATTTAGCATGTACATGTTCTTTGTGAATAAATTTATTTGGTTTTATTCATTTCAGGATCATTATTTAAGAAAAACTGTCGAAATCATACTTATTAGCATTTTTACACGGACCAAAATGTGCTGATGCACGTACCAGTATAGGGATTTTTTTCTCCTGGCGAGGCATGCAGTAACTCAGATTAAGCCAACTAGCATTAGCAAATTTTATTGTGGTTATATTCTGGCATTTTATATGCCGCTAGATTTATAAATGTTTTATTATGGTCATGGGAAACGCTAAGATTCTTGATTCCACCATTTTTTTCAGATAGTTATAAGTGTTTAAGTTGTTTGTATAGAAAGAGTTCTGAACTCCAATAAAACATAACTTAAGAAATTTGTCAAAAGCGTGATAATACTAGGTGACAGTTCTCGATCAAGATGTCAAAATAGATTACGCTCAAGCAGGCCCGTGCGAAGGACTCGTCCATGGGGGGGGGTTTTCGAAATCAAATTTTGCTAGAAGTAATAACAATTCCAAAAATGCACAATAAATAAGAAAATTGATTGCTGAAGTCATTTTCTTACTTATGAGCCATGATTTGAAACAAGTAAAAATCAAAGTTTCAAATCAATGTTTTTTTTCCGGTAAGTTATTTAAAAATTATTCAAAATGATAATCCTTAATCTCGGAAAATAAGTTTTTAGTCAATAATCCTTATTCTAAAAAAGAAGTTTTGAGTAAATATTTTCGAAACGCCAGAAATCGAATGCGAATTAAAATTTATAATTCAACCAGAATTTAAAGCTTCCGACAAAAAATCAATGCACAAATGAAATCCGAATTCTAAAATAAAATTTAGATCTGGTCAGAAATAAACCATGATAAAAATAATATTAAATCAAGATTTTAAATGTGAACTTTTGAGAAGGAAAGAAAATCTAATTAAATGTAAGAGAAATTATTCAAAACACATACAAAGCTATTGAGTAAATTTAATCGGATAAAAATGAAAATATTTAATTTTATGTCCAAAAAAAGCCAGTGATAAAATGTCTGACATGAATCTTAACATATTCATATTCCTACAGTCAACGAAATAAACTTCATGTTTGTTTGAAGTTCACAATAATAACATTGTAAATTTAAAAATAAAAAATAAGGAATTCCAAGTTGTGACTTGTAAAATATTGAGAGCGTAAAGCAGCATTACACATAAAAATTAACCCTTGAAGTTGCTGTTTTGAATCGTTTTTCGAACTATTCATAGAATAATTGAAAAATGATTATCGATTCTAAAAAGACGATTTAAAATAATGAAGATAAATGAAATATTTAGGTACAAGCTGTTGAACTTAAAAATCTACGTTAAAGTAAAAACTTATTCTAAATTTATTTATTACACTTTATTCAATTAAAAAAATGGTATTTTGATGAATGATAAAAAAATTAAATTCTTAATTTTTTTTATGTTTGGAAAATAAGTATTTTTCACATTAATGAAGAAAGTTTAAAAAAACTTTGATTTATCGGCCTAGCGGTGAAAAGTGATGTCCTTTTTAGTAGGGACATCTAAAGATTATGAAATTTTTTTTTTTTTTTTATATAGATGGATAGAAGGTTAGAAGAAATGAAAGATGGTGAAAATGAGCGGGTAGAATTTGTCTAGAAGCATTACCATCACATATCAAATTTTTGTTCCTCACGAGCCTACTACTATGAAGTGGTAGATACAGATAGAGTTGCATCTACCACCACACATTAGTAGGCTTAGCGTGGTCCGCCCCACAAGCGAGAACTTGTAGTGCGGACGAACAAAAAGATGGTATGTGATCGCTCAGATAAGCTCCCTTTAACTCAGAAACGCATCTATCGATGTTTAAGTCTTCTCAGTTTGTTATCTTCGCATTCGTTACATGCGGGGTTTGCATGCGAAACGGTACGGTCGATAGTCTGATAGTGACCAACCACCGATGCTATGATGTCGTGTTTTTTTATTTCTTTTTGGCCAAAGTTATTTAATTTTATGAAGAGATTAACCACCGTAATTTTTGTTTGTTACTTTGATTTATCGGCCTAGCGGTGAAAAGTGATGTCCTTTTTAGTAGGGACATCTAAAGATTATGAAATTTTTTTTTTTTTTTTTTTTTTTTTTTTTTTTTTTTTTTTTTTTTTTTTTTTTTTTTTTTTTTTATATATAGATGGATAGAAGGTTAGAAGAAATGAAAGATGGTGAAGATGTGATGGTAATGCTTCTAGACAAATTCTACCCGCTCATTTTCACCATCTTTCATTTCTTCTAACCTTCTATCCATCTATATAAAAAAAAAAAAAAAAATTTCATAATCTTTAGATGTCCCTACTAAAAAGGACATCACTTTTCACCGCTAGGTCGATAAATCAAAGTAACAAACAAAAATTACGGTGGTTAATCTCTTCATAAGTTTAAAAAAACTTTTATTTCATTTAACAGATTAATTGAAGTCTCTATAAACGATTGGATAAAAATATCTTAAAATCAATTAAAATAATACTTACTGAATTTTTTTACAAAAGTGCTTTAACTTTACCGAATTGGATCAATTGAACAAATAGATAACATCTCTAGTTTTTTCGTAGCAGTAAAATATTAACTGCGATCTTGAAGAGAGTTTATATATGTATATCTTTATTTTATTTTATTTTATATTTTTGTTACTTTTTTTTTGTTTTGCCAGAAAATGCAGAATTTTCTTAAATAATTTTAACCTATTTTCAAAAGTTTAAGGGCCCCAGAATCAATGAAAATCTTTGCACGTCAGACATATGTGAATTTTGTGGCCTTGTCTGATTTTTCAGAACCTTTTAGAATATGGGGTTGAGCATTTAAAAGAACAAAAAATACTAAATATAATTGAAGTTGAAATTATTTTCTTGAATATCTCATATCAGCATAAAATTTAAAAAATTTAAACGATTTTTGATTATCAAAGTGATAAGTAGGTAATAAAGTAATGAATGAACTTGTTTAGATACCCTTCTTAATAAATTTCAATTTTAAAGACCAGCTATGGTTTTTGTGTGTCAGAATTTAAGTTTCAGTAATAAAGGCTTATAAAATTGCCGATTGAAATTAAAAGTGTCGTATAATTAAATGTCTTAGGGCTAGAGTGACATAGGCCTAAATACCGCCGGAGGCGAGCCAAATTTTTTGACATGTTTTTTAACACTTATTTTCAAACACCTTTTGGGATCAAGTCATTTCAAGTTTCCACGGTAAATTCATTTCTTGAACAGATATTTTTCCTTGGAAAAAATCTTCGTGGGGGGGGGGGGGGGTTAAACCCCTAAACCCCCCCCCCGTTCGCACGGCCTTGCGCTCAAGCTAAATTGCACATATTTTAATTGGAATTTCCATTTTTACACATTTTTGGGTAGTCGTGTGTGTTGTTTTTAAGTTAAATAAATTTTTTTTTATTGAAATCTTTGAAATACT
This sequence comes from Uranotaenia lowii, assembly GCF_029784155.1. Classification (NCBI taxonomy): domain Eukaryota; kingdom Metazoa; phylum Arthropoda; class Insecta; order Diptera; family Culicidae; genus Uranotaenia; species Uranotaenia lowii. The sequence continues at coordinate 26,477,812 of NC_073691.1, read as the reverse complement.
TCAAATCACCGCAAGTGGTTTGACGTGATGGCTAGCATATTACAAATGCTAAAGCCATCAGCCCACAGAAAGAGTACTATATATGCCGTGACCGAGATTCGATCTCATGACCTCTGGCTTAGAAGACTTGAATGCTATCCTCTAGGCCACGGTCTTCACCCAACATTGTAGGACTTCATGCAATTTTAAGTCATTTACATCATTTTAAACTAAAGAGGAGGAAGTTATCTCGGATTTCTAGATGGCATCAGATAGTGAAAATCTACTACTTCAAGTTTGGCCCTTCACCCTAACCTAAGTAACAATAAATGAAGAGTTACCAAAATTTTCTTCTCTGTTAACTGAACACACACTTGAATATTTTTTATGCCATTCGACATTTATGATGTAATAAAGTTCCAATGAAGTTCATATACATTCGCACCAACTGGAAAGGAAACGTGTAAATTAAAAAGTCATCAGGTTTCAACGATCCACAAAAAAAAAAATTTAAAAATAAGAAATCAACTAGAGACAACTTTTTATAAAATTTGATTAATTTTTTTCCCAAATGATTGTAATGCAATGTACCCAGGGGTTATGCTAGTAGACTATAAAGTATTTCAACTAAATTAACAACTTTGTTGAACACTGCAAAACGATTTGACTCAGTGTTTTTAAAATATCAAAGATTCAATTAAGTTTAAATCTTTTTTTTTATTTCTGAAAAATTCCCCTTCCTCAACAGCTCGATTTTCTGCGTGATTTTCAGCTTCTGACAAGTTCACGTGACGCCAAAATTGTTGAAGATTGCGAACCTTTACCATTTTTTTCTTCGATTACTGGTTGTTCTTCATGTAGTTCAATTTTTGTCAAATTCGTCAAATTTAGTCTATTACATTGAATAAAATCACATACTAAATGGTTGATACTTTTGATTAGTTTTTTATACCTGAGAAGACTTTAAGATCAATTAAAAAAAATGATGATTTCAGAACTTCTTTTATCAAAATTTGTTTTTTTTTTAAGTGAACATAAAACAAAGAAAAAATATTTTTCGTTAAATTGCACACTTCGCATTGGTTATTATTCAAAATGGTAACTTTAAATTTCTTGCCTAAACATTATTTGAACTTGAAACACAAAAAAATTAAACATTTTTTAAACATTGTTTAAACAGGAAAAATTAGTAGATTTTTAATTTTAAATTGATTTAAAACATTCTTAGGAAAAAAAATGACGCAAACAACTTAAAATATTTTATTGACAACTTACTTAAAAATCTGGATGTAATAATCCAATTCATCATTAATAAAGAATATATTATATTTCCTCTCTTCAAAAGTTTTTTTTTCTTCAGTTCTATAATTACTTCATACAAGGGCTTAATGTTTTCATTTTACTCAGGGATGTACCCGAAAAAAATGCTACACCTTGCTTTCTGAATAGCTTTTGAATGCATGAATGAAAATTGATGAAATTTTCAGTGCAGCTACCTACTAATGTGGTAAAAAAATTTGGTGACAATCTTGAAAAGATGAGACGAAGGATATGCAGATAATAAATCATTTTTTTTAGTAAACTAAGTTAAATAATAGTGTCCGCACTGAAGAAAAAAGAAATAAAATAAATTTCTAAAGCAATGTTTTATATTTTGCCAACACTAGGTAAAACACAAATCGTCGGTAGTTACTGATCTGTTTTTGTGAGCAAGGTTTCCGAAAAAACAAATCTGTGTTTTTGAGAAAAAAAATTCTGACTTTCTGTGATTTTACCCTGAAATTCTGTAATGGTTTTTTTTGTGATGGTATCTCCTTAAATTTCGATGGAATTCCATAAAAAATTGTGTACTTTTTTATTTAAGTTGGGCAAAATCAATTGAAATGACCTATTTTATCTTACTTTTCATATTCAAAGTAAAAAACCTAAATTTATATTAGCCAAAAAAATTAAAATTTCGAAAATCCATTCAAATTTCTAAAATTCTGAGAAATTTTTGAATTTTCCGAAATTCTGTGTTCTGTGATACAGATACTATGATGAAAATTTGCTCAAAATTTTGTGAAGTAACAGATTTTTTTTGTGGTTTTTGCAACCTTGCTTATGAGTGACATGTCTGAGTGAATCTCCGAACTGAGATTCGTAAGAATCGTATAACCACGACAATGGCGTAGTGGGTAGAAAAAGTACAGCGAGCGCAGATTGTAAAGGCTGCTGCTTCGATTGTTTTTTCTGATTCCATCGGTAAAAAGACGGATTGGCTGAGAGAGCGCAAATTTTCAATTATTTCTGATTTGGCCACCGGTAAAAAAAAGGATTGGCTCAGCGAGCGCAGATTTTTAAGGCTGCGCTCCGATTGTTTGTTTATGATTCGGCCACCGGTAAAGAGACGAATTGGCTTAGAAAGCGCAGATTTTTTAGGCTGCTACGAATATTTGTTTCTGATTTGGCCATCGGTGAAAAGATGGATTGCCTCAGGGAGCTAAAATTTTTAAGGCTGCTGCTACGATTGTTTGTTTATGTTCTGGCCCAGATAAACAAAGACAGAGCAACTGGAAAGCACAGATTGGAAAGGCTGTTGCTAAGAATGTGTTCAAATTGTTCTGGCTCTGATAAAAAAAACCAGAGTGGCAGGAAAAGCACAGATTGGAATGGCTTTTGCTAAGAATGTTTTCGGATTGTTCCGGCTCTGGTAAACAAAGACAGAGTGGCAGGAAAAGCAGAACTTGGATTGACTGTTTAAATGTGATGTATTTAGAATTTAGATGAAGGATATTCTGAACCGTTTGTTTAGAACTTGAGGATCTAACAGTGAGCAAACATTTGAATCAATGTGAAGGTTATTGATTCCATGAAGTAAAATAATTTGAAAGGTTTTATCAAGCACAATCCGAAAATTTCATCATTTCATCTAGCTGGCTAATAAACAGGCCGGATTTCATTTCTACAAGATTGAAAAGCTGTAAAAGCACCAGTTAAAAAAACAAAATACGGTAGTCAAATCGTACGCAAAATATATGGACTACTAGTGAGAAATTTTTTTGTAAAATTTCGCTAAACGAACTTATTAGCGAGAACCCTGGCAGCATTTTTTGGGTATAAACTAGGAGAAAGTATTGAAAAACCTTATGCTTAGTACTTCAGGTGGCTGGCAAACTGTGAAAGCTGCTTATTTTCAGTGTTATATAAAGTTTGACACAACTAGCTATTAAATCTACAAAGAAAACTGCCTTCAAATGTTACCATTTTACTTCCATAGCACTGCCATAGGTCCAACAAAGTTGATAACCTATTATTTTGGATCTGGAATTTTTTTCAACAAATTCTTTTCAATATTCATAATTCTTTTCAAACGCTTACAGCAGAAAAGATTTTTACTTGACTGTACTTTTTTAACTGCTGGCGTTCCTTAGAACTGAATCGATTCCTTTTAAACCAACCGGGCCCAAAAACGACGTTTCGGCAGCAGCCAAACCAAAATCGATCGTTTCCGGCTGAATCGATCGATAATTAGACTCTGGATGTAATTAGTTCACAATTTAAACTTGAACGTTACCCCTTCCTTTTTTTCCCCATTCAAACACTGTTCCGAAAATTTTTGATATATTTTTTCTGCTTTAACTGTTAGTTCTGTTGTTTCTTTTAAATGGATCTTTGCACAAATTCTTTTACAAAACCTCGAAGAAAGGTTATTTTTCAAGTGTATAACACATGCCAAAAAAAAGTTCCATTTAAATGGAAAATGGATTGTTGGAGCATGTGTACTTGAAACTGGTTTTCCGTGGGCCTCTCGGAATGAGTCGGTTGAAAAACTGGGAGAAAAAACAAACAAAATAAAAAGCACTCCAACCGATGAAGATCCACCAAAACTGAGCACCTGAAGAAGAACTTGAAAATTGTTTGAAACTACGTAAATGGAAGTTAGCCAAAGTAGTGTAATGGAAGAGGGAAAAAAACGGGAGAAGTTGTTGATGCTTGAGTAAAGAAAAAATGATACAAGAAATAAACCTATCGAAACAAGCCAACAAAACCAATGAAAGAGAAAAGGCAAGAGAAGAGAAAAAATTGTTTCAAACAAGCAACTTGCGAACAACCAAAACTCTTCAACTGATGCGGCGCTTCTCTTGGCTTTCCACAGAGTTTTCGTTGTTTTAAGATTGGGATTTTTTACTACATTTCTCCTACTCCATTTAAATACAGTTTTTTTTCTCGTACTATCGAGCTGTTCATATTTTTAGACGTTTTAAAAGTCAGCAGCCAGTCTGCAACTTCAGCCAGAAATATTTTGCAAGCCAACTCATTTGCGGGAGCCTTTTCTTCGAAGGAAAAACGAGGAAGACCTCACACTCTTAACTGGAACGACACGAAAAGGCGATGTTTTCTGGGAACAAATGATACCTACACTTTTGGTTTTATTTTTATGACTTTTTTTTTACAACTGAAGTTAGCTGGGATAAAGTTGTTTCAATAAGCGCTAGATAACGGTTTGATGGCCATTGGATACTGTTTCAGTAAGTTTTCTTTTTCTCATGGGGACCGTCAAAAATTGGTTAAACATGCTTTAAAGCAGAGTGCAAAATTTGCTTAAGAATCAATATTATCAATTTTGTAAATTTTGTAAATTTTGTAAATTTTGTCAATTTTGTCAATTTTGTCAATTTTGCAAATTTTCACAATTTTGTCAATTCTATCAATTTTGTCAATTTTGTAAATTTTGTCAATTTTGTCAATTTTGTCAATTTTGTCAATTTTGTCAATTTTGTCAATTTTGTCAATTTTGTCAATTTTGTCAATTTTGTCAATTTTGTCAATTTTGTCAATTTTGTCAATTTTGTCAATTTTGTCAATTTTGTCAATTTTGTCAATTTTGTCAATTTTGTCAATTTTGTCAATTTTGTCAATTTTGTCAATTTTGTCAATTTTGTCAATTTTGTCAATTTTGTCAATTTTGTCAATTTTGTCAATTTTGTCAATTTTGTCATTTTTGTCAATTTTGTCAATTTTGTCAATTTTGTCAATTTTGTCAATTTTGTCAATTTTGTCAATTTTGTCAATTTTGTCAATTTTGTGAATTTTGTGAATTTTGTCAATTTTGTGAATTTTGTCAATTTTGTCAATTTTGTCAATTTTGTCAATTTTGTCAATTTTGTCAATTTTGTCAATTTTGTGAATTTTCTGAATTTTGTCATTTTTGTCAATTTTGTCAATTTTGTCAATTTTGTCAATTTTGTCAATTTTGTCAATTTTGTCAATTTTGTCATTTTTGTGAATTTTGTCATTTTTGTCAATTTTGTCAATTTTGTCAATTTTGTCAATTTTGTCAATTTTGTCAATTTTGTCAATTTTGTCAATTTTGTCAATTTTGTCAATTTTGTCAATTTTTAAGTCAATTTTTAATCAATTTTTTAGTCAATTTTTGTCAATTTTGTCAATTTTGTCAATTTTGTCAATTTTGTCAATTTTGTCAATTTTGTGAATTTTGTGAATTTTGTGAATTTTGTGAATTTTGTGAATTTTGTGAATTTTGTCAATTTTGTCAATTTTGTCAATTTTGTCAATTTTGTCAATTTTGTCAATTTTGTCAATTTTGTCAATTTTGTGAATTTTCTGAATTTTGTCATTTTTGTCAATTTTGTCAATTTTGTCAATTTAGTCAATTTAGTCAATTTTGTGAATTTTGTCATTTTTGTCAATTTTGTCAATTTTGTCAATTTTGTCAATTTTGTCAATTTTGTCAATTTTGTCAATTTTGTCAATTTTGTCAATTTTGTCATTTTTGTCATTTTTGTCATTTTTGTCATTTTTGTCATTTTTGTCATTTTTGTCATTTTTGTCATTTTTGTCATTTTTGTCATTTTTGTCATTTTTGTCATTTTTGTCATTTTTGTCATTTTTGTCATTTTTCTCATTTTTGTCATTTTTGTAATTTTTGTCATTTTTGTCATTTTTGTCATTTTTGTCATTTTTGTCATTTTTGTCATTTTTGTCATTTTTGTCATTTTTGTCATTTTTGTCATTTTTGTCATTTTTGTCATTTTTGTCATTTTTGTCATTTTTGTCATTTTTGTCATTTTTGTCATTTTTGTCATTTTTGTCATTTTTGTCATTTTTGTCATTTTTGTCATTTTTGTCATTTTTGTCATTTTTGTCATTTTTGTCATTTTTGTCATTTTTGTCATTTTTGTCATTTTGTCATTTTTGTCATTTTTGTCATTTTTGTCATTTTTGTCATTTTTGTCATTTTTGTCATTTTTGTCATTTTTGTCATTTTTGTCTTTTTTGTCATTTTGTCATTTTTGTCATTTTTGTCATTTTTGTCATTTATGTCATTTTTGTCATTTTTGTCATTTTTGTCATTTTTGTCATTTTTGTCATTTTTGTCATTTTTGTCATTTTTGTCATTTTTGTCATTTTTGTCATTTTTGTCATTTTTGTCATTTTTGTCATTTTTGTCATTTTTGTCATTTTTGTCATTTTTGTCATTTTTGTCATTTTTGTCATTTTTGTCATTTTTGTCATTTTTGTCATTTTTGTCATTTTTGTCATTTTTGTCATTTTTGTCATTTTTGTCATTTTTGTCATTTTTGTCATTTTTGTCATTTTTGTCATTTTTGTCATTTTTGTCATTTTTGTCATTTTTGTCATTTTTGTCATTTTTGTCATTTTTGTCATTTTTGTCATTTTTGTCATTTTTGTCATTTTTGTCATTTTTTAATTTTTGTCATTTTTGTCATTTTTGTCATTTTTGTCATTTTTGTCATTTTTGTCATTTTTGTCATTTTTGTCATTTTTTAATTTTTGTCATTTTTGTCATTTTTGTTTTTTTTTGTCATTTTTGTCATTTTTGTCATTTTTGTCATTTTTGTCATTTTTGTCATTTTTGTCATTTTTGTCATTTTTGTCATTTTTGTCATTTTTGTCATTTTTGTCATTTTTGTCATTTTTGTCATTTTTGTCATTTTTGTCATTTTTGTCTTTTTTGTCATTTTTATCTTTTTTGTAATTTTTTTCTTTTTTGTCGTTTTTGAAATTTTTGGAGAAAGGGTTTAAAATCTGTGGATCAATGAAAATATGTTTAACCCTTCATTTCATAAAGTAACAAATTTGCAACAATTAATGTATGGAAAAAGTGAAAAATCTTATTTAATTTTAATTTTTTTTCTTGATGTACTCATCATTTCCAACTGTTAAAAATCATTTTTAACGAAAAATAAAAAATCATGAAATGAAGGGTTAAAAATTAATTGGGATATAGAACATTGTGTGACTTTTCCAAATGTTGAAAAGAGTTACCCGAAATCGTGTGGAGAAACTCGGCAGGAAGAATTTCTTAAAGTAAATTTATTGCCACTCCCACCAGAACCAGAAAAAAAACACACACACACGTGATACAACACGTGGTAGCTTCTGCAGATCGACCAAAATGAGGAAGAATGAAAAGGTTTTAAGCCAAAGCCAAGACGCGTCTTCTTGATCCCGGAACCTTCTTGCTACTCTGGGGTTTTAACTAAATTTATTTGCCCCCATATGTTTGTCAAAAAACACATTCTTTCGATCCGGAAAAGAAAACCTACCAACGCAAAGATAGACAAACACGAGACAGACAAGATGCGTAGGAAAAAAAAGAAGGAAAAAAACTTTTCATGGCTTTGGATACCTGAGCTTGGTCTGGGATGATTTTGACGATGGTGATGAAGATGATGATGAAGTTTGATCCGAGGTGGGTTTGGGTATTTGTTTCGGTTGCAAGAGGTTTGAGATTTCATCCGACGAACGAACGCCCCCCGAAAGTGAAATTTCATACACAAACAACAAGGTGTGTAAACACGGGCAGAATTCGAGCAAAAACCACCTCTGACTAGGAGAGGAGGGGTCTTGCGTAGGTGGATGCATGAATGGAAGAGAAGGTCTGAAGACGCGGCTCCGGCAGAATGTTGATGAACGATTTAATTTGAATTTATGATGACGAGAGCGCCTGCCGTCGGCTGCTTTTAGACGTGAGCCTCTGAAAAGGTATTCTAGAACACACCTCAGAAAGTGGCAAGACAAGTCAAATGAATGAATGCGGAATACCTACAACACTTCGTGTAGGCCACCGGTGACCTTCAGGAGTCCATTCATATTGCCTTTTAGCAAACCTATCAGACCTCCTTCAAGATCAGAGGTGCGCTATTGGAATGCAAATATGGCTGATGGATGAATCATTTCCACTTCACTTGGTTGAAATTAAAATCTAGAAACAACTCCAAGAATCAAAATAGCTCACTTGAATTCCGTTTGATCCGAATGACACCAGAAAATCTCGTTTCCCTCGAAATGAAATCGCATTCTTATGCAATCGGATTCCAGGACCCATTAACGATGTAATTAAATCGAAATTTCCCCTCTAAAACGCTCACCAAAGTTGACGTGCCGAATGTGCCCGTGGAATCGGAATGACGAAAAGTTGCAAGTTGAACTGAATCTCGAAAAATCAATCAGAGCTCCGTCTTGCTTGCTCAACGAAACCATTCATTGAAGACGATCTTGATGCACTTGAAGAGTGTGGCTCATTTAAAATTCAAAGCCCGGTGCGGCAGATCAATGACCAAAGTCTTCATCTTCGTTTTCGTCGGAAAATCTCCTGAAGTGTGATGTCTGTTGCGACCATCATCAATGGAAGTAGCCGTTGTAGTGAAATGGTTCACCGACCACGTGTTGTTCGGATTTTTTTTATTAAGTTTTCTTAAGAATCGTCTTATGTTTGCAAAGCTGCGAAAAGACTAGCCGAGAAAATTGAATGAATAGTCCATTTGTGATTTATGATCGGTTTCGCATTAGCCACACAGACTGATGGGGGAGATGAACCGGTCGTTGGGTCACGGCGATTATTGCCCATTTAAGGCTGCTTAAAACCGCGGCAAGGTCGCTGAACGAAGATGGTTTGCTTGAGAAGGGGGCGTAGTAAGTTGTTTTTTTCAGGGACCATATTGACCCAAACAATTTCAATAGACCAGGAAGTTCAAAACTTGAGTTACATAACTTTGAAACTCTAAAGCTGACGCGGTCCTGAAGCTAGCTCTTGGTGTGCCGGAGGCGGGGGATGATTTTTAAAATATTCAAAAATCAGTCGAAAAATTTTAAACTTTGGTGGAAAAACGTTTATTTTGTGGAAAAGAAGGGGGAAGGGGGGCGTTGCAAATAAGTCTGCAATAATTGCTGCACACTGCTCCTCCTCCTTCCATAGTATTTGATGCAATAAAACCTGAGGAAAATAATTTTTTAGCCTTTTCACCCAATACCCCTTATTGCGGATGTACCAGATTTTCAGTATTTTACAGAATGGTGAAAGCCGCAATCTTTTTATGTTTGTACATCGACTGATTATTGTGATTTTTCTTGGGAAATTCCGGCTTGCAGTCTTTTTTAGAGCGAAAACGATTTTTGTTTTATTTATCCACCGCTTCAATCCGGTTTGGATCTTCTTCAGGGACCAAAAAGTGTCGTTTTCGCTATAAAATAGATTGCAGGCCGAAATTTCCTAAGAAAAAAGCTGCCATATTGGATTGATGCTGGCGTCAGATAGCAAAATCCGACTTCTTCTAGTTTAATTCTTTCACTCAATACCCACAATGTGGGGGTTCTATGCGATTTTCAGTGGTTAAAATCATTTTAAAGTTCTGTGGAAGCCGCCATCATAGATTTCGAGATGCACCTGATAGCAAAATTTGACTTCTTCTGGTTTATCCCTATACTGTGCATGCATGTTTTTTTTTTCGAAATTTTGCTGAACATAATTAAGCTAACTTAGCCCTTGAATCTTGATAAGAAGTGTTGATAGAGAAAGCTTCTTGCCTATTAAGATTCAGCTCCCACAAATGCTACGAAAAGATATACATCACTTCATTAGTCGTTGAGATAATTTATCATTCCACTTCAAATTTATGACATTAAAGTAGACACTCAACAGAAGTGCAGCTTTTAATCAAAATATGACAATAATTTATTGAAGAAGAAAATTGCATAGGAAAATTTTTTAGATCGAATTTTGAACACCGATCGTATACGTTTTTCAGATAGGCCCAAAAAACTGACCTATGCAAAATTTTAGAACAATTGGACTTGCTTTTGGGGTGCCTCGAAGTGCTCAAAGCTTTGGTTTTTTGGCCCTCAAAATTCATCAAAGGGAGGGACCAAAGAAAATCGGAAACAGCGAAATTCTTGTTATGATGCTATCTCGCAAAAAAAAAAATTGCAAAAAACCGACTTTCTGGGACTTTAAAATTGTCCAGTTTTCTAAAAAAAAAACGGCCAAGAATGTTGAATTTTAGCCATATTTTTTTTCTAGTTTTGTGATTTCTCAAATGTTTGGGTGGAATTCCAAAAAATATTTTTTTTTCGAGATATTAACAGATCACGAAATTTTATGCATTTCAAGTCATTTGGCACAACAAATTAAATTTTTTATATATCCTCTTTTTTTGCTCCCCCCTTGTGTTATTTTTTGAGGACCGAAAAACCAAAACTTTGAGCGCACCCTTACATCAAGTCCGGTTTAGCTGAAATTAAGATAAGGTCAGTTTTTGGCCAATCTTCAAAATGTAGATGGACGGTTTTAGATATTTGGCATGACATGACAATATTCATACGGGTTAATATAAAAAGCTACACCTTTACCTTGCCCTATAAAAAATATGATAGTTGAATTTATTATTAGTTTAAAATTTTAAAACAACTTTTTTTTATGTATTCTAAATACTTTCCAGTTTTAAAACGATTTCAAAGCTCCCTTTGAATTTGCCTATACTTCGTTTTTTGAAATATTTGGAAAAAGAAAAATTTTTAAGTGAAAGGATCATATTTCAGAGGTACTTCGAAGCTGTGTTTAGTTTTGTAACAAATTTAAACTTATTATAACACATTAAAAATATAAAAAAATATACATCTACATATATAGAAACTGTAGAAATTACTAACCACATTATACTCTATTGAAAAATCTAAAAATTTATATAAGTTTATGATATTTCCTGAAACCAATTTCTTAGTTAGAGGGCAATAAAGTTATTTCTACAAACAAATATATTTTAATCATTTCATACTTCTTGCAGAAGAATTTCAATCTGCAGTGGGTTAATAATCTTTAACAATTTCCCTTATGTTTGTAAGGTTTTTTTGAAAGTTCATTTTAATAATGTCAATTTATTGCAACTCAGAGTTGAAGCAATTTTTTTAATTTTGCGTTTGCTACCTGTTAAAGTTTCCAATGGCCTTTAACAACAAATAATTCGGACCAGAATAGTTCCATCGAATTTCTTGTGGTTCTCTGTATTGTCCTACAGAATATGTGTTCTCATGATACTTCTATCGATAAAAATTGAAAATTCTTCGAAGAGAAGGTTTGAAAACTCTTTTGAGATTTGTTGTGACGGTCGCCATGCGAAAAAAGGAAAGAAGATCATGTTAAAAAAAAAATGAAAAAAATTGTGAATACATGAATCAAATAAGGTTCTTAGAACATTTATTAATTTAATATTTTATCTATCTCACCTAAGAATTGAATGGAGACGCTGAACAATAAGATAATTTCCTTAAAATATTTTACAAAAGATTTCAGCACTTTTAACAAGGAAGCAAAAAGTTGGTTTTTGCAATGAAAATCGTTTCTGCTGAGATACACCTATTGATTACATGGTAAAAAAAGAATTTTACATTTTTATTTCTGATGACAGGAATAACTTAATTTTTTATGAATATGTATCTCTATTTAGCAAATCTCTAGTTGCCATATTTAAAACTCATCGGTGTCAGAAATTGAAGTAAACGATAGTCTAAAAACTTCATATCTATTTGTCCAACTGCAGTTTTAATATCGAATAACTTTGCTTGTGAAGCTTTAAAAACATTTTCCAAAGCTTTCTAGAACTTTTAAAAGCAGAAGCAGATCAAGCAGGAATGTTAAAAAATTTCTTGCAGATTATGATTCAGATGTAAGTGGTAGGAGGACAGCGTTTAGCAATTCTTAGATGCAAACCGAGAGTTGAAATATTTTTAATCGTTTTCAACTTGAAACAAAACTTTATGATTAGGGTACCAGCAATTGTGATTTAGTTGATATAGTACTTTTGAACCTTAAATAAAAACAATATCTCAAACTGGGTGTTATTAACATTCTACAACTATGAGTCTTAAGCTCTCTAGGATTATGTAGGTTTACCCGTTTATTTTTATTTTTTTTATATATAGCTTTTTAAAAAAGAACATTCTTCAAGTTATTGTTTCTAAATAGGCAGCTTTCTAAAGTTATAGGAATATAAGTTCCGTTTAGTTTATGGTGTAGTACAATGGTGTAGTAAATACACCAATTTGGGCAGTTTAAGGTTTAAAAATTTGAAAAAAAATCTGGATCTTCTTAATATTAACTCTTTCATCTCAAGTTTGAGCTCTTGAAAATGTTTTTGAACTGTAAAAACAATATTTATCAGTTTTTTTGACATTCCTGAAATTTTGCAAATCTCGATAAATATTTATCTCGTAAATTCAAAATCTATAAGGAATCTTTATCATAGCAATGAATCTAGGCTTTTTTCTTGTTTAATTTTCTGAAATTAATATCATTCATACAAAACCAAATTCATATTTATTCTGATTTTATGTTTGAAGATTTTATTCGCCGTATTTTTACATATTCCAATTTTTCATGGTAAGTTCAGTGAGATTAATTTTTTGAGAGAAATATTTTTTTCAGATATGAAAGAAAGGTGGATAGACAGGCAGAGACACACACTGATGTCCGTCTAACCACCTTTACTCCATATCTATGAAAATATTTCTCTCAAAAATTTCATCTTGCCGAGTCTGCCATGAAAATTTGAATCATAAATCTGATTTCCTGACGCAATGTTTCCAAAAGTAGGTATCAGTTTTCTGATAAATATCATAGAACAAGTAGGACTCGTTTCTATGTTCACCCTAATTTTTTTTTTCGGAACGGATAATCGAATCCGACGGATAATAGAGTCAGATTTTTTTTTCTCAGAAGGCTTTTTTCTAATGTGGAAATAGTTGAAATGCTTTTAAAAAGTACATTCACAGTACCGTTTGAAATTCCATAGAAATGAGATACACGACCACTGAAACTTCCGCTTTGAACATTCATAGAATTTACTTGGACAAGGTTTTCCATTTATATTTCCTTCAAAAATAGATCAATTATCAACAAGTATCTCACAAATATGACAATATTTGTAACCTGAGTTTCAGCAATTCTACGAAAATTGGACTTTTTAGACTTTTGCCATTTAAACTGTAATGTCTTAGAAATCACCCAAAGCTATCGTGTGTTTAATTTTGGAGGGTTCTATCGATTGAGTTAGAGATTAAGCCCGGTACAAAGTTTCAGGCTTAGACTAAAAATAAAATTTTCAATTCAACAAGCAGTTTTTTGATAGTATTTTTAAATAACGAAATTCGTTTTTTTCATTTTTCCTGATCGTTATTACTGTAGTCATAAATTTATACACTGATTGGTTACCATTCCCATGATTAAGGTTGTCAGATAGCTCAGTTTTATCCGAGGACACGATTCTATATAAATAAGAATCAATTTCGAATTTCGAGACCAAAACATAATTTAAAGCTGCAGAAAACTGAATCAGTGCACAGAAATAGAATACATAAAATATAACACTAGATTAAAAAAGTAAATAAATCCGAATTTTCAAATAAATTTCAGATTAAGTCAAAAATCCTCCATGATAAAAAATTTCTTAGCAAAATGATAATACTCGTCAATTATTACTCATCTGAACTCACATTTCTTTAAATAGAAGTGTTGTTAGAAAAACTCCGCTGTTATATCTTGAATTTGAAAAAAGTATTTGATCACGATTTGAAATGTGAATTCTTGATAAAAACTAAATAAAAAATCAATTTTGATTTTAAAGCAATATATTCAAAACATAAATTTGACAGTTGAACTTATTTTGATAAAATGAAAAAAAAAAAAGTATCAAGATCATTGCTCAAAGTGATCAAAGTGAAACATAAAATATTTTATTCTTTTCAAATTCTACCAGTTATCAAAATTAAAGGCTAGAAAAATTAATTTTTCACTACACAATGATAACTTTAAATATTTATAACACAATATGTTCAATTTATCATTAGAACCCTACACTGACGAAGAACATTTGCTATTTGTATCATTAGAAGCCTACACTGATAAAGAACATTTGCTAGATTTTTGCATCCTGAACTCGAATCTATTGTCAGATTTGGTCCATCACCTCTTGTTTTTGTGATATGGTGTCTATAAGTTTAAAAATGAATGAGTATTTTGGGAAATCAAACATTGACAACTGATGAACTTGCACATCTTCAGGAATGAAGTAAATTGATTCTGATTTATTTAAACTTCATTCAATTAAGGAATAATATTATGATGATGAATAATCTTTATTGAAGTTAAATTATGCATTTTTTTTAATATTTGAAAAGACATCATTACAAATATTCTTGATACACATGAAAAAGTGATAGAAAAGGTTATATTTCAATTAAACATTTGTTTAAGTCGGTAAAATGATTTAATTTTGCTTTAAAAAATATCTCAGATTCAATTTCGTTTAAAACTTTTTTTTTAATTCATTTAAATTCCCGAAGAATAAGAAAATGTAAACAAAAAGAAAACTTATTTAGATTTTTTTTTTCAAAAACCAAAATTATTTGCGGTCTTGCGGAATGTTCAGGATTGATTTAAAACCGCTAATTGTTATTATCGATTTTGGTTGATATTTTTCGGTGAAAATTAAGTCAAATTCAAACAACTTTTTTACGTTTCGGCTTATTATTTTGTTTTGGCCATCTTCAGAAAAACTATATTTCATAAAATTAAAAAAAAAAATAGAATATAATACAAAAAATAAAAAACTGTTCGTTCACCAAAACGAAGGACCAGATCCCAAAACTTAAACAAACAAATGTAGTTTAGTCGATTCCTTGTGAATGGGGAAAGGAATACTGTGGTCAAACATCGCAAACACTGGAAAAACGTATAAAAACCGTAAAACAAGTCTTAAACAAAACTCAAAAAAAAAAAAACATAAAACAAGTCTTAAACAAAACTTCAGGGCCACAGGATTGACACAACATGCTTTTGAACAAAACAACGAATTTGATTTTGAAAAGGCTTATATTTTAGAGAGAGTGAATCAAGAAGGAAAAGAAAGACTGCTGAAACATTACATATAAAACTGAAAAAGGAAATGTTTTAATGCCTCTGACAAACTTTAAAAAACGATAGGAATTGTTCGAAAAGGGTTTCATAAAGGTTTAAGAGTCGCCTTGATGAGTTTTTTTAAGGTTAAACAATAGATACCATTAAGGGCTTACAAAACCTAATCGGGTTAAGCTAGGATAGGTTATGTCAATATCAAATCAAACTTTACCGGGCGCTTTTTATCAAACTGTTGTCCCAACTCAAACATCAGGTGTCTAAAATCGTTTAACTTCCTTCAATTTGCTTCAAAACTTAATGGCATTTGCCGGCAGGGTAGGATAATTGCATTTTCCCAAACAGGACACACATTATTAAATTTTAAACAGAAGAAGCGGCGGCACTGTCAACACAATTCCAATTATGCGTGATGATAAGTCTTGTTTGGCGTTCGGTTTGGAAGCAAAAGAGCCGAATAAAAAAGAGAGAATTCCACTGTTGAGCTTCACCGTAAAAAGCCCTTCACTGAGATGCATAACTACTAAGAAGGTGAAGAGGAAGGGTTTAATGAAATCTCGAGCGCGTAATTGAATTTGTAGAAAGCAATTTAAGAAGAGTGGGTGGGTGAGGGAAAAAAGTCTCACACACATCCCCCCTTGCAGCTGAGAAGAGGAAAAAAATCATAAAACTGGGAATAAGAAGGCTATAATTAAAATTTTCTTTTATTTTCCCTGGCTTCGTGCGAAATTCTCGCACGTGGATCATAGCAGAAGGAGAGGAAAAAATAAAACGGTTTGAAATGGAAAGAATGTGCTGCAGCATGTGTCCCATTCATTCATTCGTTCATTCAGTTATGGTCCGTAAGCGCGAGCCCGCGATTTTACCTTTTGTAATTTTGTTTCGGTATTTGATATGAGGCGCTTCATGGAGAAAAAGGTTGGGGGTGGTGTTGATAGCTATCATTATGATTGGATTTGACGAGAGAAGGTAACAAGGGAAGGAAAGAAAACCGGAATCATTGTTGTACCTGAAGCATTAATTTCATTGTTTCTGGGCTGCGTTTGATAAGATGATTTCATTTTTTCTTTCATTCCTTTCCGCGTTGATGACATTTGTCTTTCGTTTAGCCGGAATTAAAAATTGGCCTTTAGCTTACAGCTGATGGGCAAGCATTTGTGTGTTTTTTTCAAATGTCAAATAAATTTTGAATTCAAATTTATTCAACCAATTCACTAATACCACATTCAAAATTCAATAAACTTCACGCTCGTAAAAGTTTCCAGAAAAAAAAACACACAAGCGGAACCGTTTCCGATAAGTTATGGTAATAAAATGCTTTGATCGTTACATAATGCCGGGCATCGCGAAGGGAAAACGATATCCATATTTTGTGGCACCAAAGAAGAAACCCCCGTTTGAAGACCCCTTTTTTGTTTGGGGGATTTCACTTCAACAAAACTCAAAAAGCAAAACAAGATTCGAATAATCGGACGTCAAGATGCACACGCGAAACTTTCGATTGGCTTTGGGAGGGGCTCTCTCTCTTGACACATTCCACGCGCTTGTACCGCTCAAAAGTGATTTTTATCCGTTCGCGTATCAAAAAATCTCAAAATTGTCTATAATTTTGATAATTCAAATCACACGAAACCAACGAAAAAAGAGAAAAAAAAAATTTTTCACATGTGTTAGATGATTTTGAAAATCAGTTTTTTTGTTGAAAAAAGTGGTGTTTTTGACAACTTTTACAAAATCATTAATTTTAATTTATGGATGATTTTTTTTTGGAAATATTTTTAGTATGTTCAGAAGCCAAAAAACACGGCTTCATTTTGTAGAAAAAAGAATTTGTTTATATCCAATATAGTTGGTTTGAAAAGCGAACAAAAACAGTCGCAAATGAGTGAATTCACGTCACAAAAAAAGGGAAGTTTTTAATTTTACGAGTAAACTCTGACTTTTTTTTAAATAAAAAAATTGAGATTTTCTTCAAAAATGATAAGACAATTCTGAAACACTCAAATTTATAGAAATCGGTTGGAATCTTGCTGAGTTACAACAGCGCAAATGAGTGAATTCACGTCACAAAATTTGATTTTTCGTTAAATTGTATATGAAAATGTGCTCTGAAAGCTGTTTTGACCCTCCAGATGGTCGGATTTTGACAAATCGAGCATAATTTAGTTGATTTTTTAATAAGTTCATTATTTTCAAATAAAAATGCAAAAAGATTGAAAAAAAAATAAAAAAAATTTTTTTTTTTGGTGAATCTTTAAATAAAGACAGTAGTAATTTTAACATATGATCCCTCAATATGTTGCTATTCAAGTGCCAATCAAAATAAGGAAAAAGTTAGGTGCAGATACTAAAAATTTATGATTGTAAAAGTCGGAACAATAAAATATCGTTTTTGAAAGTCTACATAAAATTTGAAGACTCCAAAGAATGGTTCAGTATAGCCACAGTATAACTTTATATTCGTGACGTGAATTCAGTCAACTACCCTGTTCTGTTTGAACTGAGTGAATTCACGTCACAACTTCAAATCAGCATAACTTCGTTCGTTGTTGTTCAATCGAGAAGCTCTGTACATCAAATTGTGGGTAATTATTTTTTTTACAACTCATTCGAAGACACCGATATTCTATTTCCACAGAGAGAACAGGAATTCAAGGATGTATGTACTAAAGTCCGAAATGGTTAGTTCTAGCGTGAATTCACGTCACAAAAGTAATTAGTCACAACAAAAACAACTTAAATTTTAAAATGACCAAATTGTATTCATTTTGAATGAAATTCAATTTGCGACCGTTTGCTACAATTTTTTTCATTTTCAAGTAAATTGGTTGACTTCTAGAACGATAACAGTGCAGAAAAGTCCGGAAAAGCGATTTCACGTCACGGTGGAATGTGTCTCTTATGTTTTGGGGCGCCGTCAATTCATTAAAAATTCCACCAAAAAGATCGAGTTAATTTGCCGATTGGGGCAGGTTAATTTTTGGGGCTTCGCGCGCTCGGGCGTTTGGCTTATCTTTGGAACCGGAACAACATAAATTGTTGGATGCAACACGAATACGTTTCCGAATTATAAACTTCTTATCGTAACTCGTCTCCTGGTAAAAGACAAAATGAATGGAAATAAACCCATTTACTGATCAATAAAGTCAGTTGAAAGATAATATCAAACTCAAACTCAATTTTAAAAACAAATAGGATAAAAAATACCCTAAATTTGAAGGTTTCTAATTGAATGCATTGATTCAAAGAAATATTATAAAAGAATCGATTTTTAACTCGAATCCATTAACTTTGTAAAATTTTGTGTGTAACCTATTTTTGAAACCATTTTTTTTAATAAAAAACACATTAGAACATCACTTATAAGAAACAAATTGTTATAAAAAGGTTGCAAGATTTTCAGGATTTTTTTTTATGTTATCCGAGTAACCGTGCCGAGCCGGACTTAACTTAAATTTTGTACTAAACATCCGGGCAAACCCGAATAAAACCGGGAAATCTGGCAAACATAGCTTAATACTTTCAGATTGTTTAAGGAAGTTTATACTTAAAAGATTGAATATTTCAATGTGATCCAATTTGATAGTTTTTTATTCCTTAACAAATGAGAAACGAGATTCTTGTATAATTTTCATTATTTTATGTTTTTGAATATTTATTGAAGAAAGCCCCAGATGTCAAGATTTTATCGGAAGTTGTCTCAAATCTGAGTTTTTTTTTTAATTTTTTTAAGAAGAACAAAAAAATGGTTGGTATTGTGTTAAAAACATATCTTAAATAACAAGAATCCTCGTAAAAGTTAATTTGGGATTTATGACCATCAACTTGCAACACACATATAGAAGAAACCCCCCTACTCCCGTGAGATTCATAAAAAGTAAGCGAGGCTTTTCATTATACACTAAAAAAATTAATTTCTGAATAAAATTTTATGATGGAGTAAGGTTATTCGAGACTCAGACTTGACTCAGAACTTATGTCGAAACATCGACAACTAATTCCAGGTTCAGAATTCAGAATTTGGTTTTACATTTCATTTTTAATTTTATGTTTTATTTTTTAGAAAATAATATAGCGGCCCACCACACTCCCCCACACCAAAAGGCTCAATTGAACCCCCTGATAATGGACGCTACTGTTCTCAGCAGAGTCTGGCAGCAAAACAAAGAAACTTAAACGCGAACAAAGTTTTAATCATCCTGAGAACACAAAAGTTTATTATTTAGTGCGAGGAAATGTATGCTATAATTAAACAAGATTACGATAAGGATTTCAATGGAAGAAAATTTTCTTTAAAGAGATCTATTTCTTTTTTTTTTTGAAAACTCTTGTTTTCATTTGAAAAAAATAATTTAATTTGGATTGATTTTTGACAAAAAGCATATGATGATTAACAACAAGTATCTTTTCTTGAAGACATTGCAGGGAATTCCACATGTTTTTAGCGTATTATTTAACATCAGGTATCAGGTATCAGAATGGGGGTAGGCTTAATAGCGGCACGTTATCCAAACATACGGGAAAATTGTGCCTAGCCTTTTTTTATCCAAGATTTCATCATTTACCTGAGAAACCTGAAAAACCTATAAAAGGAAGAAATAAATTCAATCTATTTAAGATGGCATAAAGCCTTTCCACTAGGGATTATTAGCATTAAAGCTCTTTTCTACATTCGGTAAGGAATGATAGAATGTTTTTTAAGTTTAATTTCTTAAACTCAGATTCGCTTAAAGCGTAAGATCCCAGAGTACGAAAACGTAGTCTGGCAAATGAGGGACAGTTACATATAAGATGGAAGGGATCTTCCACATCTGATTCACAACTACCACATACTGGAGATTCAGCACGCTGAATGTTGTGCATGTGATAGTTGAGTTTACAATGACCGGAGAGTGCTCTGATCAAGATGCTGCAATGAAATTTATTTAAAGTTAATAAGTAACTCGATATGATTGGAGATGGTTTTTCTAAAAATAATTTAGTTTGACGACAAGTGTCCAACTCTTCCCAGTATCGTTCATGCTGGTTAGAGGACCAAGTTTGAATTTGGTTCCTGAACCAACATGGTGATATTGGGACAGCCGGCTCTGGTCCGTAAAATTCCTTTTCCGACCCAGCTCTAGCGAGTTCGTCGGCGCATTCGTTTCCAAAAATTCCCTTATGTCCGGGTACCCATAGAAGGTTTAATCCATTGCCTTCAGCAAGTTCTTCGATTGCTTTCCGGCATGCGATTACCAGTTTTGATCTAGAACTGGAAGCACTGAGTGCTTTGATAGCTGCTTGGCTATCTGAACAGAAATAAATTGTTCTGAACATAATCTTCTTTTGAAGTGCAATTTGCACTCCATACATAATAGCATATAGCTCAGCCTGAAAGACTGTACAATATTTTCCTAGAGGTTGAGCATATTCTATGTTCAACTCGTGACAGTAAATTCCTGCACCTGCACGGCTGTTTGATAATGAACCGTCAGTATAGAATACAATATGAGAGGACATTTGGTCCTCTACGAAACCTGATAACCATTCTTGAGGAGAAGGAAATTTGACTTTAAACCCCATGTAGGGGAAACTACTCGAGAGTGTTAAATCGTTTGGCGCTAGATTAAACTTGTTTAATCTAACTAATTCAGGCCACACATTTGTATGACTCGATGATCTTTCGATATTTCCTGACAGCCAGAGACCAACTGCCTGTAGACGAAAAGCACATGAGAAGGCTTCCTGTTTTAGGAACAAGTGTAGAGGTTTGATAGAAAACAGAGCCTCTAGTGCTGCAGTAGGAGTTGTAGTGAACGATCCGGACATCCCTAAGAGACACATTCTTTGAAGGTGATTTAGTTTAGTCCGAACTGTTGCAACTTCTCCTTTCTGCCACCACACTAGACACCCATAGGCCAGAATTGGTCTTACTATTGTGGAGTAAATCCAGTGAATATGTTTGGGTTTGAGTCCCCAGTTTTTTCCGATTGCACGTCGGCATTGTCCGAAGGCCATGCATGCTTTTTTGATTCTGAATTCGATGTGATCAGACCAGTTTAATTTGGAGTCAAGAATGACACCCAAATATTTAACTTGATTAGACACGGTGATTTCGGAACCATAAAACAGCAGAGGGCGCACCCCGCGGGTGATACGTTTTTTAGTAAATAAAACAATATTAGTTTTTAGAGGATTAACTGAAAGTTCTACATGAGAACACCATCGTTCAACAGAGCGCAGAGCTTGTTGCATTATATCAAATAATGTGCTTATGCACAAACCTCTTACCAGCACAAGATAATCATTTGCGAATCCATAGGTTGGTATTCCACGGTCATTGAGTTTTCTCAACAAGCCGTCTGCAACTAGGTTCCACAAAAGAGGTGATAGTACACCTCCCTGTGGGCAACCACGTGTGCTAACTTTTGTTATTGAAGCCTGTCTTAAAGACGAATGAAGATTCCTGTTACTTAGCATTGCGCTAATCCAGTTAGTTATAACACTAGGCACTCCATGAAGTAGTGCCGCATCCATTATTGATGTAAACGAGACATTATCAAATGCTCCTTCTATGTCTAGAAATGCTCCTAGACATGATTCTTTCTGTGAAAAACTATTTTCAATATTATGTACTACGTTGTGCAGAAGAGTTAATGTTGATTTTCCTGTTTGGTATGCATGTTGTGTCGCATTAAGCGGATGTTGGACAAGGCATTCTTGCCTGATATGATGATCAATTAAACGTTCAAGTGCTTTTAATAGAAATGAACTTAGACTAATAGGACGAAAGCTTTTGGCTTCGTCGTATGATGATCGTCCCCCTTTAGGGATGAATTTCACGGCTATCTGCCGCCAAAGTTTAGGAATATATCCATGAGCAAAACTGCTTATCATTATTTTTCTTAATATGTGTTTGAAATGATCGAAACCTTTTTGAAGCAAAACTGGAAATAAACCGTCACTTCCAGGAGATTTGTATTGAGCAAAACCATCGATTGCCCATTTGATCGATTCTGTAGTAACTATTTTCCGAGCACAATGCAAGGAATCTAGACTTCCAGAAAAGAACTCAGGCTCAATCGATGAATCTTGATCAACACATCCTGGAAAGTGAGTATTGAATAGACAACTTAATGTTTCTTCGTCGTTTGATGTATAATCACCACTAGGGGTTTTAAGGTATGAAACCTGATAATCTTTTGATTTGGCTAAGACTTTATTTAACCTACTTGCTTCGTGCAAGCTTGAAATGTTTGTGCAGTAGTTCTGCCAACTTGAGCGTTCGGCAGCTCTTGTTTTAATCATCCTGAGAACACAAAAGTTTATTATTTAGTGCGAGGAAATGTATGCTATAATTAAACAAGATTACGATAAGGATTTCAATGGAAGAAAATTTTCTTTAAAGAGATCTATTTCTTTTTTTTTTTGAAAACTCTTGTTTTCATTTGAAAAAATTAATTTAATTTGGATTGATTTTTGACAAAAAGCATATGATGATTAACAACAAGTATCTTTTCTTGAAGACATTGCAGGGAATTCCACATGTTTTTAGCGTATTATTTAACATAATTAAGCAGTTTAAAACCAAAATCTTAAACTGGAATTGAGTTTACATGAATCCGATTTTATCTGAAAGATATTTATGTATAACTTTTACTTTTGAAAATCGGGTGTATTTTTATTGATGGTTAAAACCTTTGAATTTGTTCACGAGTTTGAGAAATTTGGCTTATTTGATTTGAGCATAGTATAAGTTGATCTTAGAAATTGAAAGCTTTCTTTAAAAAATGTAAGTTCAAATCAAAGATGAACAATTAGACTTGCCAGAAAACCCAGTTTAAACAGGAAATGCTGGAGATTTATTTAAAAATAAAATGGAAAAGGTTCAAACCGGACTGGTTTACCAAATTTCGTTGAAATTCCTGATTTTCCCCGAGTTCATTTAAAATCAAACAAAAAATTCTATAAATTTCATTTTTTTTCGCTCAAAAATAAAATTTTTCAAACTAGATTAATAAAGATAAACGTAAGCAATTTGTAAAATTTGCCCAAATACAAACCGGATTTTGGTTCGGAAATTGGGAATAGAGTGCCCGAATTTTGCAAGTTCAAAATAAAACCTTTCCCATTATATAACCATTAGCTAAGTTCACCAGATTTTGATGTAAATTTTAGAATTTCATCCATTCAGTTAGAGTTAGGTTCCCATCTTGTAACTAAAGTATTCTTTATTTTAATCCTAATCAATATTTCTAAGATTTCAGGAAATATTTTAATTTTTTTTAATGAAAACTTAAAAACGAATAATCCAATTGTTAAAGAAAATATTATTTTTATTTCTATATTCATGAGTTATTTGAGCAAAAATGTCACAGATAAAAAAAAAGTTTACTAAAAAACTTAAGTATTTAAATTAAATTGAAAATTAATTGCCCAAAAGAAAAATTCCGTTATCAATAACTCTCTCCTACTCCTACATAACATTTACATGTTAAGCTTTCGAGTTATGCCAAAACCATTATTTGGGACCGATGATTTTAGATTTATTGTGTAGGCAGTTGATCCTAGTTTCTCAATATTATTAAAATAGGTAAATCTGTTTCACCAGGTCATCTGTAGTTGATTCCGAACGAAAAAAGTCCCAAAAAACAATTTAATTTTTAAAGTGCTTAAAACTTCTAAAAACTTTGCAGTATTTAATTTTAGGAATTTTAGAGACGGACGATGCATTTATATGTGAGGGTTCACTGAAAATTTTGACCCTGAATTTTCCGGTAGAAAATCCTTTTTCATACAAAGACGTCATATTTTATTTTCATTTATTATCTTTAATTTATTTATGATTTTCATAGAACATCCTTGGTCTCTAAAAGCTTTCAGTTCTTCAGTATATTTGAATTAAACGACGATTGCTTTGAATCTGCGCTTCGTTTCATATTGACCCGAGCAACTTTGGAAGGAAGTTGATAAAAATCGACACAATCATCGTCAGATTGTGGCAAAATACGTAACAAATGGAAAGGGTTAGTGAACAAATTTTAGTTTTACACCGTTTGATAGGTTATCACTTTATTAGTTTCATCTTGAGGGATCTGCAATTACTCTGGTGTTTTTCCTGATGTTTTTTTTTCAATTGATAGTAGTGGACAGTAAAAAAATAATGCGAAAAACAAATTAATTTGAATAAATTGAACGAAAGCTTGTATGCAACAAAATTGCATACTATATCATTGCACAAAAAAAACTTCCATCTCCCAAAATTTGCATTTTGGTCTTAAAATCTTTCGGATATTTGAATTTTTTGTCGAAATTTACATAAAAAATTTCAAACTTTATTTATTCCCCCCTTCGGGATTTTTGATAATTTCAAAGGGAGGGGGGGAGGGGGGTGACAAAAGAATAAATTGATATTTGTTCCAGCCTAAAAGGAAGAAATAAATTCAATCTATTCAAAATGGGGATCTTAAATCTTGAGATCTACTAGGAATTATTAGCATTAAAGCTCTTTTCTACATTCGGTAAGGAATGATAGCATGTCTTTTTAGTTTAGTTTCTTAAACTCAGATTCGCTTATAGCGTAAGATCCCAGAGTACGAAAACGTAGTCTGGCAAATGAGGGATGGTTACAAAGGATCTTCCACATCTGATTCACAACTACCACATACTGGAGATTCAGCACGCTGAATGTTGTGCATGTGATAGTTGAGTTTACAATGACCGGAGAGTGTTCTGGTCAGGATGCTGCAATGAGATTTACTTAAAGTTAAGTAACTCGATATGATTGGAGATGGTTTTTCTTAAAACAATTTAGTTTGGCGACAAGTATCCAACTCTTCCCAGTATCGTTTATGCTGGTTAGAGGACCAAGTTTGAATTTGGTTTCTGAACCAATATGGCGATATTGGGACTGTCGGCTCTGGTCCGCAAAATTCCTTTTCCGATTCAGCTCTGGCGAGTTCGTCGGCGCACTCGTTTTCAAAAATTCCCTTATGTCCGAGTACCCATAGAAGGTTTAATCCATTGCCTTCAAGAAGTTTTTCGATTGCTTTCCGGCATGCGATTACCAGTTTAGATCTAGAACTGGAAGCACTGAGTGATTTGATAGCTGCTTGGCTAACTGAACAGAAATAAATTGTTCTGATCATAATTTTCTTTTGAAGTGCAATTTGCACTCCATACATAATAGCATATAGCTCAGCCTGAAAGGCTGTACAATATTTTCCTAGAGGTTGAGCATATTCTATGTACAACTCGTGACAGTAAATTCCTGCACCTGCATGGCCGTTTGATAATGACCCGTTAGTATAGAATACAATATGAAAGGACATTTGGTCCTCTACGAAACCTGATAACCATTCTCGAGGAGAAGGAAATTTGACTTGAAACCCCATGTAGGGAAAACTACTCGAGAGTGTTAAATCGTTTGGCGCTAAATTAAACTTGTTTAATCTAACTAATCAGGCCACACATTTGTATGACTCGATGATCTTTCGATATTTCCTGACAGCCAGAGACCAACTGCCAGTAGACGAAAAGCACATGAGAAGGCTTCCTGTTTTAGGAACAAGTGTAGAGGTTTGATAGAAAACAGAGCCTCTAGTGCTGCAGTAGGAGTTGTAGTGAACGATCCGGACATCCCTAAGAGACACATTCTTTGAAGGTGATTTAGTTTCGTCCGAACTGTTGCAACTTCTCCTTTCTGCCACCACACTAGACACCCATAGGCCAGAATTGGTCTTACTATTGTGGAGTAAATCCAGTGAATATGTTTGGGTTTGAGTCCCCAGTTTTTCCCGATTGCACGTCGGCGTTGTCCGAAGGCCATGCATGTTTTTTTGATTCTCAATTCGGTGTGATCATACCAGTTTAATTTGGAGTCAAGAATGACACCCAAATATTTAACTTGATTAGACACGTTGATTTCGGAACCATAAAACAGCAGAGGGCGCACCCCTCGGGTGATACGTTTTTTAGTAAATAAAACAATATTAGTTTTTAGAGGATTAACTGACAGTTCTACATGAGAACACCATCGTTCAACAGAGCGCAGAGCTTGTTGCATTATATCAAATAATGTGCTTATGCACAAACCTCTTACCAGCAGAAGAAAATCATCTGCAAATCCATAGGTTGGTATTCCACGGTCATTGAGTTTTCTCTACAAGCCGTCTGCAACTAGGTTCCACAAAAGAGGAGATAGTACACCTCCCTGTGGGCAACCACGTGTGCAAACTTTTGTAATTGAAGCCTGTCTTAAAGACGAATGAAGATTCCTGTTACTTAGCATAGTGCTAATCCAGTTAGCTATAACACCGCATCCATTATTGACGTAAACGAGACATTATCAAATGCTCCTTCTATGTCTAGAGATGCCCCTAGACATGATTGTTTCTGTGAAAAACTATTTTCAATATTGTTTACTACGTTGTACAGAAGAGTTAATGTTGATTTTCCTGATTGGTATGCATGTTGTGTCACATTAGGCGGATGTTGGACAAGGCATTCTTGCCTGATATGATGATCAATTAAACGTTCAAGTGATTTTAATAGAAATGAACTTACACACTTAGAAAAATCCAAGTAGATTTACATGCAACTGCATGGGTAGAAAGGAATCGGCTATTTACAAGTGATGATACTGCACATCTCATGTAAATTCCCGGTCGCATTCAATGCTGTTGTTTACTGTACATTTACATTATTTAGCACATCTCACGAATCTTATTGGACAGGAAGTGGTTTCGCAAAATCAAAAAAGTCACCGGTTTGAAGCAATAAAAAACTTTTATTTCACATTGATCACACTTTCTGGTTGATTATCAACACTTGAACTGATCTTCGCAGCCGATTCCCCCGACGACGGAAACGACGGCTGGTGCGATAAGACATCAGAAAATTGGATGTCATACAGTTGGGGCTATGATGTTTTGGGAACTCAGCATCAATTTCCTATAAATAACAGCAATTAGTGTGAAATTATCAAGTCAATCACATTTATTTTTAATATTGATTTACCTTTAATCAACAACCACGGTCTGATTGATGAAAAAAACTAACAACTTTTGCCGACTCAGTACGGGACGGAAAACGAACAGGAATGAAAACAAAACAAAACTGACAAACTGACACTGGCGCTGGAATAAGCATGCATTGACATGTAATTTTCATAGAAATGGTTGAGCTGCTATACTCTTTTTCGAAATTTTTCAAGTGGCGATGCAAAAATATAAAATCACTTGTATTGTAAGGCAGATGTCCGCGAGTTCGAGCCCAAGAGTAAACATCGAACACAGTTGTACCGGATAAGTTTTTCAATAACGATCCGCAAACTGTAACGTTGATAAAGTCGCGAAGGCCATAAAGATGGTAAAACGACTATAATCGAAACAAAAAAAAAAAAAAAAAACTTGTATTGTAAGGTTACATTTTTTTATCTGTGTAGACTAATAGGACGAAAGCTTTTAACTTCGTCGTATGATGATCGTCCCCCTTTAGAAATGAATTTCACGGCTATCTGCCGCCAAAGTTTAGGAATATATCCATGAGCAAAACTGCTTATTATTATTTTTCTTAATAGATATGTGTTTGAAATGATCGAAAACTTTTTGAAGCAAAACTGGAAATAACCCGTCAATTTCAGAAGATTTGTATTGAGCAAAACCATCGATTGCCCATTTGATCGATTCTGTAGTAACTATTTTCCGAGCAAAATGCAAGGAATCTAGGCTTAACTAAGTAGAATATTTCAAACTTCTCAAATGCATTAAAAATTCAAAAGCGATTACTTTTTTTTATCAGCAAATTCATCATTTAAATTGTAGAAGAATTAATATTTTTATCAAATGCTAATCAATATGAATTTTTCGATTATTTTGAAAACATTTCAAATCAAATCAAAATTGTTGAAATTGCACCCAGCAATATTGTGAACGATTTTTGTTATTTTACTGTCCCGGCCTCAGAAAACAATATTTTAAACCGTCTGTTTAAGGGATAAATTTTGCATAAAGAAGTGTTAAAATTGGCAAAAAATGGGCAAAATTGAGTTTGCTAAATTTGAAAAATAAGGTGAGTTTGCGTCCTCCCAAATCTGTTTCCTGCAATAAATGGAAAATAGTTATATATTCCTAAAGGCTGTTAATACAAAAACTACATTTGATGTATCCCATACTTTTCTGACCTGTCACAATTTACTCAAACATGTCAACAGGAGATGTAGTTTAATGAAATTTTAATTTTATTTGCTTTTTATCATAAAAGTTTTTGCAGAAGAACTTAATCATAGCGAACTTTTTCAATGGTTGATTTCATTGTCAAAAATTCCAGATTTTATCAATTGTTGGAATGCATTCACTCCCTCTTTTTCCCAGTTTTAGTTTGAAAAAGAAAAATATACCTGAAAAAGAGATAAAGTTAATGGGAGCTAAATTCTTAAAAACACTTTTTTTTTTCTTATTTGATAGGAGTTTAACCCGTTAGGGTCATTCTTCCTCGCTTCTTTAAAACACGTTTTAAATTATTGTCTTATGTTTCATATATTTTCATAAAAATTGCATTTTTTGGAACAAATTAAAATGTAAAATTTAAAAACAAATATTTTTGAACAATTTAAAAGAAATAAGGGTAACGCATGTTCCAGCTATGATTTTCAACATCAACCTAATTCTTAGCTTCTATTAAAGTACAGAATATTTATCACGTCAAAAAATTCGGTCAGAATATCACTTCCTTTGATTACAAATCAGTTCTAAGTAAATTGCAAAAATCTAGATCAGATTTGGATTCGGAATGCTCTGTTGAAATTGTTCATAAAATCTAAGTGATATCCAGTTGCCAGTCCGACACGTTAGAATAAAGTCATTCAACCTCCAAGATCTCTTCAACTTCGGCCCATGCTACTGCATCCAAAAGCCCCAAGCTCTCCGTAATGAGCCACGCCAGTAATTAGTCAGCTGTAAGTGCGTCTAATCGTCGTCAATTTGCCGCCACTACTCGAGAGAAGCAGCAAATGACCCTCTCCAGCAGCAAATATCACATTGACCCACCGCACTGTCAAAGAGCCAAAGTCAATGAAGGGAGTGGAACCAAGAAGAGAGAAAAAAAAATATAACGACTAGTAGACCCTTACCGAGGAGGGTTGTAATTAAAAAAATAAAAACTCATAATTTTCCACTTTTCCCACAACAACAGGCTTGAGGGTCCACCAGCACTTGTCAAGGTTTCACCCTTAAGGTCCGACCCGAATGGGGGCGGGGAGCTCAATGAAGGTCTTCAATGGGTTTGGCGCGTGATGTACCTGTTACCTATTGGGACTTGAATGATAAGTGACGACGAACCCCCTCTTTACCAGATTTGTTGATAATTTCTCAAAGTAAAACTTTCTCGTCTGACTTCCCCGGTCTGGGTCTCCGGTTTAACCGACCGGAGATGGGGATGGATGATCAGATTAACCGTCTCTTTGGGTCCCAACCAACAAAATGACTCACTGTCACATACCGGCTGAAGTTGGACGTGTCGTCGCCGGAAAACAGCCCGGAGGAAGTGGGCTTAAATTAAGAAATTTCTTACCTTTATACTAAATCGGCTGAGACCTAGTCAAGTTCGCTGCCGAGGCTTTTAAAAAGGTGGTACGTTTAATTAGTCGATTCAATCAAGTTTGATTAGTATTGAAGCATACGAATAATCTCTGAAGCATTCCCATAAGATATTCGAATGAAATCGTGTCAAAAACTTAACCAAAACTTAACCCGAAGTAATCACCACAGACGGATGAAAATTATTTCATAACTTTTCCACACACAAAAACGCACGTGCCAAACCTGTTTCACTGTTTCATCAGTCAGCCTCCATCCGCCGCCAGATTTCTCCTCAGTTGATTTCATTATCGTGATTCCAATTAACCGCCAAATGACCGAACTCTGGCCGCGCGGCAGACAACCGCCGAATGTCTTCCGCAGAGCCGGTCCAAAAATTCGGAAGCTCGGTTCCCCCCAAAACAGCGAAAAATAAAACCGGAGGTTTCGAAATCTTTCTTTCTTATGCCGGGAGAAATCTCGTGAAATCAATGAATGCTTTTGGTTTGTCATGTTATTTGGTTCGGAACGGGACAAATCAAGTTTTTTCTTGTTTAATTTTTAATTTAATTTCCCGCAATTTGAATTTTTCCCATGCCAAAAGTTTGAGGATGGTGGGAAATCCAATCGACTGTAACCGAAAATATTTCAAATCTTACTCATTTTTTAACGGATTTTTAATTTAAAATTTTAGAAAAAATCAAGTTCATAAAATAAAACTAGCATAATAAAACTTTCCAAGTGGACGTGTGAATTGAATTTGGCTTCTCTCTCAACATTATTGTGCTAATTTGGGGAGAGTCATTAGCGATTGGTTTCGATTTGGTTACTTTCGTTTCTCCTCATTTATTCACTCGAGCCTCCTCAGATATGTTTCAATGATTGTGATACTCATCTCCGAGAAAGGTGCCAATCTGTGAAATGGTTGTAGCCTACAGATGCCTATATATCTCACGATCTGTGGAATGGGAGCCGCCTATTTAAAAATTTAAATCGAAAACAGTAGCTTTGGAACAAAACTGTGAACTGAAAAAAGCAAAAAGTGCAAAACACGCACTCAATTTTGGAAGATTTTGAAGTCATTTGCAAAGCAGAATGTAGATATATAAAAACTAGGAAAATGTGGAGAAAACGCTAATGACAAAAATGACAAAAATGACAAAAATGACAAAAATGACAAAAATGACAAAAAGAAAAAAATGACGAAAATGACAAAAATGACAAAAATGACAAAAATGACAAAAATGACAAAAATGACAAAAATGACAAAAATGACAAAAATGACAAAAATGACAAAAATGACAAAAATGACAAAAATGACAAAAATGACAAAAATGACAAAAATGACAAAAATGACAAAAATGACAAAATGACAAAAATGACAAAAATGACAAAAATGACAAAAATGACAAAAATGACAAAAATGACAAAATGACAAAAATGACAAAAATGACAAAAATGACAAAAATGACAAAAATGACAAAAATGACAAAAATGACAAAAATGACAAAAATGACAAAATGACAAAAATGACAAAAATGACAAAAATGACAAAAATGACAAAAATGACAAAAATGACAAAAATGACAAAAATGACAAAAATGACAAAAATGACAAAAATGACAAAAATGACAAAAATGACAAAAATGACAAAAATGACAAAAATGACAAAAATGACAAAAATGACAAAAATGACAAAAATGACAAAAATGACAAAAATGACAAAAATGACAAAAATGACAAAAATGACAAAAATGACAAAAATGACAAAAATGACAAAAATGACAAAAATGACAAAAATGACAAAAATGACAAAAATGACAAAAATGACAAAAATGACAAAAATGACAAAAATGACAAAAATGACAAAATGACAAAAATGACAAAAATGACAAAAATGACAAAAATGACAATGACAAAAATGACAAAAATGACAAAAATGACAAAAATGACAAAAATGACAAAAATGACAAAAATGACAAAAATGACAAAAATGACAAAAATGACAAAAATGACAAAAATGACAAAAATGACAAAAATGACAAAAATGACAAAAATGACAAAAATGACAAAAATGACAAAAATGACAAAAATGACAAAAATGACAAAAATGACAAAAATGACAAAAATGACAAAAATGACAAAAATGACAAAAATGACAAAAATGACAAAAATGACAAAAATGACAAAAATGACAAAAATGACAAAAATGACAAAAATGACAAAAATGACAAAAATGACAAAAATGACAAAAATGACAAATATGACAAAAATGACAAAAATGACAAAAATGACAAAAATGACAAAAATGACAAAAATGACAAAAATGACAAAAATGACAAAAATGACAAAAATGACAAAAATGACAAAAATGACAAAAATGACAAAAATGACAAAAATGACAAAAGAGACAAAAATGACAAAAATGACAAAAATGACAAAAATGACAAAAATGACAAAAATGACAAAAATGACAAAAATGACAAAAATGACAAAAATGACAAAAATGACAAAAATGACAAAATTGACAAAAATGACATAAATGACATAAATGACAAAAATGACAAAAATGACCAAAATGACAAAAATGACAAAAATGACAAAAATGACAAAAATGACAAAAATGACAAAAATGACAAAAATGACAAAAATGACAAAAATGACAAAAATGACAAAAATGACAAAAATGACAAAAATGACAAAAATGACAAAAATGACAAAAATGACAAAAATGACAAAAATGACAAAAATGACAAAAATGACAAAAATGACAAAAATGACAAAAATGACAAAAATGACAAAAATGACAAAAATGACAAAAATGACAAAAATGACAAAAATGACAAAAATGACAAAAATGACAAAAATGACAAAAATGACAAAAATGACAAAAATGACAAAAATGACAAAAATGACAAAAATGACAAAAATGACAAAAATGACAAAAATGACAAAAATGACAAAAATGACAAAAATGACAAAAATGACAAAAATGACAAAAATGACAAAAATGACAAAAATGACAAAAATGACAAAAATGACAAAAATGACAAAAATGACAAAAATGACAAAAATGACAAAAATGACAAAAATGACAAAAATGACAAAAATGACAAAAATGACAAAAATGACAAAAATGACAAAAATGACAAAAATGACAAAAATGACAAAAATGACAAAAATGACAAAAATGACAAAAATGACAAAAATGAAAAAAATGACAAAAATGACAAAAATGACAAAAATGACAAAAAATACTAAAATAACTAAAATAACAATAAAAACCAAAAGTTACAAAAATTACAAAAAATTCCAAAAATACAAAAAATTACAAAAATTTCAAAAAAACACAAAAATTTAAAAAATTACTTAAGTAACTAAAAGTACAAGAATTAAAATTAACAAAATTTACAAAATAAACAAAAATTAACAAAAATGATAAAAATTACAAAAATTACAAAAATAACATAAATTACAAAATAAACAAAAATACAAAATAAACAAAAATTTCGGAAAATTAAAAAAATTACCCACAATTCATAAATTGCAAAAATTACAAAAATTGACAAAAATGACAAAAATAACAAAAAATACAAAACTTATAAAAACAACAAAAAAAAAACAAAAATAACAAAAATAACAAAAATTACAAAAATTACAAAAATTACAAAAATTACAAAAATTACAATAATTACAAAAATTACAAAAATTACAAAAATTACAAAAATTACAAAAATTACAAAAATTACAAAAATTACAAAAATTACAAAAATTACAAAAATGACAAAAATTACAAAAACTACAAAAATAACAAAAATTACAAAAATTTCAAAAGTTACAAAAATTACAAAAATAACAAAAATTTCAAAAATTACAAAAATTACAAAAATTACAAAAATTACAAAAATTACAAAAATTACAAAAATGACAAAAATTACAAAAATTACAAAAATTACAAAAATGACAAAAATGACAAAAATTACAAAAATGACAAAAATCACAAAAATGACAAAAATGACAAAAATGACAAAAGTGACAAAAATTACAAAAATTACAAAAATTACAAAAATTACAAAAACTACAAAAATAACAAACATTACAAAAATTACAAAAATTACAAAAATGGCAAAAATAAATTACAAAAATAACAAAAATAACAAAAATAACAAAAATAACAAAAATTACAAAAATTACAAAAGTTACAAAAATTACAAAAATTACAAAAATTACAAAAATTACAAAAATTACAAAAATTACAAAAATTACAAAAAATGACAAAAATGACAAAAATTACAAAAATTACAATAATTACAAAAATTACAAAAATTACAAAAATTACAAAAATTACAAAAATTACAAAAATTACAAAAATTACAAAAATTACTGTTGCGGGTACCCCTGGGATTTAGCAACTCTAGTGACGTGAGTACCGGTCGTCCCCTGGATGACATAATAACATGTTTAGAAGCGGGAAGAAACGTCAACTTCAGGCGAATGCTTACTCATGATTAGAATCAAATGTTTACCTTTGGAAGTCGTATCCAGTCTAGAAAACTAACAGTGATAGTTTAGCCTAGTTTAATTCTGTTAAAAGGCCCAGTTTACCCTAGTAAATTTCACCAACGTTGGTAAGCAGCGTAGTTTATTATATAAATTTCTAACTCCATCGGAATGTGCTAATCAGATCATCTTCTGTAGTTCTTTCACCCCGGATAGAAACCTTCTTTGACATACACAAACTGCTCAAGCGAGAGTTTGCGACTACGTAGTAAGTAGCAAATTATAAATCCAGTCTTTATTCAGTATAATGAATAATTTAACTCTAACAGCCTTCGATTGCTGATCAACATATCGTCAGAACTTGCCCTTGAAGTAAAAGAGAGAGAAACACATTGTATGTATACAATCATTAATAAAACTAATTTAGGATTAACACTATTAATAAATTGCAGCTTTAAAGCATCAGCTATAAAATCGGTTTTTCCTTCGGCGGTTCTGAACAAACTTTAAAGAATTTCTTCATAATGGAAAGCTCCACGAACGGATGTAAGTCGCAACTTGTAGAGCAGTTTAATTGTATGATGTGTAATCTCCCGGATTCCGCCGATCATTTAGTCGGGTGCGATAACTGTGAGGCATGGGCACACTATCAATGTGCCGGCGTTACTGACTCTATTTCCGAACCCGATCGAACATGGCATTGTCCGAGGTGCAGAGGAGCTCCAGCCTTGACTGGAGAAATGCAAAAAACCCGATCGGAAAGAGTCGGCAGCCTTCGATCAAGTAAACGTCCTGATAATCGTCTGCGTATGCTCGAGGAGCAGCGAGAACTCCGGCTAAACGCCTTGGCTGAAAAAGTGAACATCGAGGAAGAGTTTATTAGACAGAAGTACGATACCCTGTCGGATACTTCTACTATTGGTTCCAGTAGACGCAGTAGAAGTAGCAGAACCAGTGTTCAGATAGTTGAGGATTGGTTGGCTGGCCCCGCGCCATCCACTGGAGGTTTTGTGTCTGCTAGACCGTTCACGAACCCCGTTACACAGGTCCCAGTTCGACAAAGCTTGAACTTTCCTATTGGGCATAGAAACAACAGTCCAGTACATCGTGCGATGGTCCCTGCTTCCGCTTCTACACCGCAAACCACTTTCATCTCTACAATAATAAGTAGCACCAACTTTGTTGCTCCCTCCTTTTCGATTGTTGTTCCGTTGACGGTAACAACTTGCGATTCACTATATTCGGCTGGTAACCTGACCTTGACGCAGAGTAATGCGGGGTATAGAGTAGCTTCATCCGTGTATCAACCACCCAAAACGGTATTTTCATGTGCTCCGAAGATTCCTACTACTTTGAACGTTTTAAGCCAAACCCGAACAACCGGAAGTGAAGGATATTTTATACCAGTATCAAAATACACTGGAACAATTCCTAAAATCGCTTCGAAAACGACATTTCTGACGAGTGTGGAGATCGGAAAGATACATCGCCCTAAATTATCTATCGCCGAAAATTTCGGCCGCGTGAAATTTCCTACAAACCTGAAACGCCGATCTGCTCCGTGTAGGTTTGAACCAAACACAATAGATTCGATTACAAGTAATAGAGCAAGCGCTGTTCCTGTTCATCGAGATAACAATTTGGTTTCTTCTTCGGTGAGTGAGCTGGCTTCTACTTTGAGAAACATGCAGCTTTCCTCAGAATAAATGACTACAGGATGCAGTACGCAACACAGTGAAACTAGAATCCAAAATGATAACCGTTCGCCAGCAAAGTGTCATACATGCTCCCGATCAATTATTGATGGTGAAATAATACCGATGTCCACAAAATTTGGGTTCAGTTCAGAATTGAGAACAAGCGCCGGTGTAAGTAACACTACAAACAGCCATTCGTCTCTTGATAACTGCAGACCACTATTGATATCTTCAATGCCTAATGAACCCGCAAGAAATATGAGTAATCGTGAAGAAGATCGTATTGAGGAAACCCCCTGTGATCGACAACTTTCAGCCAACATTAATGTCTCGTGTCCAGCTAAAATAGCAAGAAACTCGATTATACAAAACCTGTCTTCATTCCAAGGATCTGAAACTCGTTCGTTTCCACTCATCGTTCAGTGAGAGATTTCTCCGGCGAAACAAAAGTTTCATTGCTCTTGCCTGCAACATTTCCATGTGACTGTTTTCAGGCTAGAAGGAATGCCTATGGCGAATCCACAGCTTCTTGTATCATTCATGCAGAAGCATGCAACAAATATCCACCGACAAGCGATACATTCACTGGCGAACTGCGACATTCAAAAAACAACTTGTTGCAGTTCGCTGCTGAGCGAATCGGTCGAGAACATGTTCACTTAAGTGCTTCGCGAACCAATAATCTAAATTATGTTTCGTCTTGATGGTCCAACGAATTGCGGTAGTGTTCAGCTGGGGAAGTATAAAATTGTTTTGGCTTATAAATGAGAAACATTAAAAGTAATTTTTCATTGCTAACATTTTTTTTTCAAATCGGCTTTTTACAAAAATACAAGTTCTGCAGAAGTTCGAGAAAAAAATCAATTAAATATGAACGTAAGTGTTGCCATTGATGAATGAGAACCGGATCGGATTTAAAAATGCAATCGGAGACATCGATCATATTTAATTGGTGCTTAAATGAGTTAATTATAAAAATAAAAAAAGGTCGAGATCTTATGTTATTTCTAATAGCAATTTTTGAGTAAAGATCGAATTTCTGGGAATATTTTTCGGATATCTGATTTATTTTTATATTGATATGGAGTATTTAAGAGTTGGATGATAAAGTAAATCAAAACTGATTTCAGTTCACATGGTACCTGGCTGTTGAAGCCAAAAAAGGTATTTTTTATTCTTAAATTCTAGTTAGTGTAGGAAAATTGCGACAAACTTTTCAGATTTTTTTACCTTTTTAGTATTAAACATGGTGTTGCTTTAACTTTAAATACATGTGTACTGTGATGCACTGGAAAAACATTAAAAAACTATAGATTTTTAATAAATTTATTTTTTGAGGCCTTGAAGATGGTCATAAATAATCTTAAAAGACTACTATATATTTTAAAAATACCTTATCAAAATTTGCAAAAATTGAAGACTCAGCCTTAACACAAAAATAAATTTTACAAATGTTTACTCAATAAAAACTAAGAATTTGAAATCAAGATAATGACCAAGACAATTTAACAATGTTTTTTTTTATCAAAGTTTTCAAATAAAAGTTTTTGGCAATAATAAATCACTATCAATATCTAGAAACAGCAGCTCATATTAGGCTTCAGAATTAAAAATAGAATTAAAATTTCCAAATTAAAATACTTTCAAACACACAATTTAAAATCTGAAAATTTGATAAAAATTATCAAATGAACTTCAGTTCCTTTCAATCGATTAATAAATAATTAAATTCAACATAAAATAAAATAATAATCAACTCAATTCTGAACTGGTATAATCGTTATCAGATGATACCAAATGTTTAGGTTCTAACATTTGAATTGGCTGTAGAATTTGAGTCTGAAGTTTTTCGTGACATTTTGCCTAACTCTGATCGGTTACACCCACTTTTTTTGTTTAGAAATCATTCTGTACACTATATTACTTCAACAACATAAAAAAAAGAAAATTAAATAAAATCTTTACTTTCAATTTTCAAATGTTCTATTTCTATCCCCTTGTGAAAAGAGGCAATTGTCAATCTGGATAAATGATTAATGATGAATGGTTAATGATGAAACGCAAAAAATCTGCTTATCAAAATGTGAAAAAAGCATTTTCAAAATATTGACTGTTTAAAACGTTAAACAGTGCATAAGACTACATTTTATTACGTTATTCCTCGAGCATATTTTTTTTTTATTTTTACAATCCTCAATTAACACATTTTCCATTACCCACGCTTCAATTTTACATGAAATTTTTCGCTGCCTATTTCCGGTGCAATAGTTACATTATTATCTTGAAGCTTCAAGCAACGCCAGACAAAAGTTGTTGAAAAAACACGCGTTCCCGCAAAAACATGACATACCCGCAAGACTCGACATTTGTGATCTGCATATGAGCGAGTTAAAGAGAGCGTTCGCTCTCGAATGCTTCACTTTCAAATTTGACTTGAAGATATTCGCAAGCGAACGCAACAAGCCAACAATTTCCTCTTTTCAGTTCTTTTAGCAACTGATACATCAAACGGAGATTTGGCCTGTGGGCAAACAATCAATTCGTGTGGATGGGATAGGATTTGTTTCGACTGTGAAACACGCAACGCAACGATTCCCTCTGATGATGCTAACATTAAATGTCGCGCAACATCCTCTCTTTTCACACAGCAAAGGAAGAGAATTGTAATACAATTTGAGGGGGCTTTGGAAGTATCGCCTATATTGGATCAATCATGAACAAGTATCGGAACCTTGCTTCATTCCCACATGTGGACAACGTTGAAAATGATGTTTTACGATCACCAGACGCTGATGCACAACCACTTCGAAATGCAAACTCAGGCCCCACCAAAATTCAACTCGCAGCCCGTCAGTATGTTGCTCGAGATTTGGAGACTTTCTACGGAGATCCTCTTGAGTGGCCACTTTTCTACAGTACGTTTTGCAATAGCACTGAAACGTGTGGTTTGTCAGATGCAGAAAACTTAGCAAGATTACAGAGATGTCTGAAGGGCAAAGCGTTAGATGCGGTTCGAAGTTCCCTGCTAGTGCCCGAGACAGTATCCGATGTAATGGACACACTCAAAATGTTATTCGGTAAACCAGAAGTCCTCGTGTTTTCGCTATTACAAAAGTTAAGAGATACCCCTGGCCCGAAACAAGACAACGTACAATCCATCATTAATTTCGGATTGATGGTGAAGAACGTCGTTAATCACATGGTTGTTTTTAAGCTAACGGTTCATCTGTCCGACCCTACAATGTTAAAGGAATTAATCGAAAAATTGCCAATTCAAATGCAAGTTGAGTGGTGTCGATTCAAACGAGGAAAGATGAACGTCAATTTAGAAACATTTAAGGAGTTTATGAGCGAGTATATTGAAGTAACATCGGATGTGGCATTTCCTTTGTCGGGTGGAAAGGTCAAGAATTCAAAAGAACCTCGTGAGAAGCAAAGGTTATTTTTACATGCAGATGGAAGTAATGATGAATCGCAAGAAAAAATAACGGCAAGTGTTTCCAGGCCGATAGGAAGCAGAGAAAAAACCTGCGTCTTTTGTAACAACTCTACTCACGAAATAGCATCCTGCGTACGGTTTAAGGATCTGGAAGTGGAAGAAAGGTGGAACGTAGTGAAGCACAGAAATCTGTGCAGGGTCTGTTTGATTCCCCATAGAAGGTGGCCCTGTAGATCAAATAAAGAATGTGAAGTTGAAGGCTGTCGCGTGCGCCACCACACCCTGCTACACTCGAGCACTGCTACGGATAATAACGTCTCGCAGTCTACAGATTCGGCTAGTACAACTTACGTTTCACATCATAACGTACACATTCTTACATCTGCATCTCTGTTCCGGTATTTGCCAGTAGTAATCAGAGGAGGTGAAAAAGAGATTAAAACTGTTGCATTTTTGGATGATGGCTCATCTTCTTCACTCCTTGATGCCAAAATCGCCGAAGCCATTGGTTTAGAAGGGGTCTCGGACTCGTTTTTCCTAAGTTGGACAAGTAATATTTCCAGGGAGGAGAAAAATTCGAAACGCGTGGCGATCGAGCTTCGAAGTATTAACGCCAAACAAGGTTTCAAATTGGGGAATGTCCGCACCGTTAACGAATTGAAATTACCACGGCAATCTTTGGACTACGACGAAATGCAGAAACATTATCCACATCTAAGGGGTCTTCCCGTGGAGAGTTACGACGATGTTTCTCCTGGAATTATCATCGGAATTGAACATGTACATCTGTTAACCCAGTTGAAAATCAGAGAAGGTCGACAAGGTGAACCAGTGGCAGTTAAGACTCGGATCGGTTGGTGTGTTTTCGGAAAACAGTTATCGTTCCTTGATGAAGCCCAACAACTCCACGTGCATTGCGACGAGTATATGGACAATATGAGTCTTCATCAACAAATGAGTAAATTCTACGGTATCGAAGAAGCCAGTACTATCGCCGCACCCCAATCAGATTCGGACAAGTTGGCGGTAGAAATCTTAAATAAAACCACCTTGCGCCTACAGGACCGTTTTGAAACAGGGCTTCCATGGAAATTCAAATACCCAGATTTCCCGGAAAGTTTTGAAATGGCAAAGCGTAGGATGGTTTCCTTGGAGAGACGATTGCAGAAAAATCCACAATTAGCTTTTGCAGTTCAGCAGCAAGTGAGTAGCTATTTGGAGAAAAATTACGCTCATATCGCCACGAAAGAAGAGTTAGCTAAAACCAACCCCAGGCGCGTCTGGTATTTACCTCTGGGAGTCGTCCAAAATCCGAAAAAACCTGGAAAAGTAAGGCTGATATGGGATGCCGCTGCTCGGGTGAATAACATCTCCTTTAACGACATGCTACTGACAGGGCCTGATCTGTTGACTTCGTTGCCTTGTATCCTGTTGCGATTTCGACAGAGGAATATTGCTGTGTGTGGTGACATCAAGGAGATGTTCCACCAAATTCGAATTCGTGCTCAAGATAGTCAGTCGCAGCGTTTCCTGTATCGAGCGAATCCTAAAGACCAGCCTCAAGTGTATGTAATGGATGTGGTAACATTCGGAGCGACTTGCTCTCCATTCATTTCGCAATTCATTAAGAACAAAAACGCTAGAGACCATGCCGTAGATTACCCGGAAGCAGCTGAGGCAATAATCAAGAATCACTACATGGATGATTATTTGCAAAGTTTGGACACAGTTGAAGAAGCAGTGACTCGAGTACTAGATGTCAAATATGTACATGCAAGGGGAGGCTTCGAAATTCGGAATTTTCTCTCCAATTCACCGGAAGTACTGACACAAATTGGGGAGTCAAAATTATCTGAAAAGAAATCGTTAAATTTGGAGCCAGGCGTCGAAGAGTCCGATAGAGCCGAGCGGATACTAGGAATGATGTGGTTACCTGCGTCCGACCACTTAACGTTCAGTACTGGTTTATACGCTGAAATATCGAAGTTTGTTGGAGGAGAATTTAAACCTACCAAGCGTCAGGAGATTTGGAAGCACGGATCAGAATGGGACGAACAAATTCCGGATGAACTGTTTGAAAAATGGAATCAATGGAGTGAACTTCTGAAAGATTTGGATGTGGTACGTGTTCCTCGTTGCTTCTTCAGTGGAATGGTAAGTAACGAGTTTGAAAGTCTCCAATTGCATATGTTCGTGGATGCAAGTGAAGCTGCATATGCCTGCGTAGCTTATTTGAGAGTTTTACATCACAACGTTCCTCGATGTGCATTTGTAACCGCCAAAACAAAAGTTGCACCTTTACGCCCTCTGTCCATTCCACGTCTTGAACTTCAAGCTGCTCTCAAAGGCAGCAGAGAAATGAATAACATTTGCTCGTCTTTAGATCTGCATATCAAACAGCGTTTTCTATGGACCGATTCACAAACAGTGCTTGCTTGGCTACGTTCAGATAGCAGAAAGTACCACCAGTTTGTTAGCTACAGGGTAGGAGAAATTTTAAGCACCACGACTATTAGTGAATGGCGATATATTCCTTCCAAGCTCAATGTAGCCGATAAGGCCACCAAATGGGACAGTGGACCCGAATTCTCTCCCGACAGTATTTGGTTCAAGGGACCTTCATTTCTACTTGACCCAGAGTCAGAATGGCCACAAGATAAAAAAGTTAACCCCACCACACAGGACGTGAGAATTCATTTTCTACACCACTTTGAGGCTCCAACTTATTTCATCATTGATCCTACTCGATTTTCTCTCTGGAGCCACTTATTGCGAACCACAACCTTCATTATCCGAGCAATCAACAAGTTTCGAAAGTCAGGCAAATCCGGAATCCTTACATCGGAAGAATTTCAAGCGGCTGAAAATGTGCAGATGAATATGCAGCGTTGAAATCTAGTCAAAAAGGTATCAGTAAAAACAGTGAATTGTATAAGCTTTCTCCGTTTATGGATGCATATGGTGTGTTGAGAATTGATAGCAGAATTAGAGAAGCCCCAGTAGCCCTGTACAATACAAAATTTCCAATAATACTACCTAGAACCCATCGAATCACCTTTTTAGTGGTAGATAGTTTCCATCGCCGGTTCGTTCATGGAAACGCTGAAACCGTTCTGAATGAGATGCGCCAACAATTTTATATACCTAGTCTACGATCAGTCATTAAGAAAGTTGCGAAAAATTGTCTACTTTGTCGTATCAAAAATGCCTCACCAAGACCACCCAAGATGGCTCCCCTACCAACGGTTCGATTGACTCCCTATGTCCGACCATTTACCCATACTGGGGTTGATTATTTCGGCCCAATCTTGGTCAAACAAAATCGAAGTCTCGTGAAACGTTGGGGAGTATTATTCACTTGTTTGACAATAAGAGCAGTTCATATGGAAGTCGCCCATAGCCTTTCATCGAATTCATGTATTTTAGCCATTAGGCGATTCGTAGCTCGAAGAGGATCCCCCGCATCATTTTATTCAGATCAGGGCACGAACTTTCAAGGAGCAAAAAACATACTGCAAAAGCAGATTCAAGATATTGAAACAGATTGTGCAGCCACATTCACAAACTCAAATACACGCTGGATTTTGAATCCGCCTGCTACTCCCCACATGGGAGGTGCGTGGGAACGCATGGTCAGATCTATTAAAAAAGGGATGGAAGGAATTTCTGATTATTGTCGAAACCCATGTGATGAAGTATTAGAGACAGTTGTGCTAGAAGCTGAAGCCATCGTCAATTCGAGACCGCTTACTTATATTCCCATTGGTTCAGAGATTAATGAGGCTATTACTCCTAACCACTTCCTTCTTTATGGAGACAAGGGAATCACTCAACCAATGAGTGAGTGCAGAACGGACGGAAATATCCTTCGATATAGTTGGCAGCTGGCAAGCAGACTCGCAGACATCTTTTGGAGCCGATGGATCCGTGAATACTTACCAACCCTAACCAGACGCACAAAATGGTTCGAGGCAACGAAACCACTCGAGCCAGGAGATGTAGTTATCGTTGTGGACGAAAAGAAGCGAAACGGTTGGACAAGAGGGCTGATTCTAGAAGTCATTAAAGGGACCGACAACCAGGTACGACGTGCGCTTGTTAGAACTTCAACGGGAATCACCGAAAAATCAGTAACCAACCTGGCACTCCTAGATGTCAGATCAGACATGCCGAATGAGGAGCATCCATCATCGCCGGAACTACACGG
Source organism: Uranotaenia lowii (assembly GCF_029784155.1). NCBI lineage: Eukaryota > Metazoa > Arthropoda > Insecta > Diptera > Culicidae > Uranotaenia > Uranotaenia lowii. The sequence continues at coordinate 26,434,221 of NC_073691.1, read as the reverse complement.
GGAGGGGGATGTTGCGGGTACCCCTGGGATTTAGCAACTCTAGTGACGTGAGTACCGGTCGTCCCCTGGATGACATAATAACATGTTTAGAAGCGGGAAGAAACGTCAACTTCAGGCGAATGCTTACTCATGATTAGAATCAAATGTTTACCTTTGGAAGTCGTATCCAGTCTAGAAAACTAACAGTGATAGTTTAGCCTAGTTTAATTCTGTTAAAAGGCCCAGTTTACCCTAGTAAATTTCACCAACGTTGGTAAGCAGCGTAGTTTATTATATAAATTTCTAACTCCATCGGAATGTGCTAATCAGATCATCTTCTGTAGTTCTTTCACCCCGGATAGAAACCTTCTTTGACATACACAAACTGCTCAAGCGAGAGTTTGCGACTACGTAGTAAGTAGCAAATTATAAATCCAGTCTTTATTCAGTATAATGAATAATTTAACTCTAACAGCCTTCGATTGCTGATCAACATATCGTCAGAACTTGCCCTTGAAGTAAAAGAGAGAGAAACACATTGTATGTATACAATCATTAATAAAACTAATTTAGGATTAACACTATTAATAAATTGCAGCTTTAAAGCATCAGCTATAAAATCGGTTTTTCCTTCGGCGGTTCTGAACAATTACAAAAATTACAAAAATTACAAAAATTACAAAAATTACAAAAATTACAAAAATTACAAAAATTACAAAAATTACAAAAATTACAAAAATTACAAAAATTACAAAAATTACAAAAATTACAAAAATTACAAAAATTACAAAAATTACAAAAATTACAAAAATTACAAAAATTACAAAATAACAAAAATTACAAAAATTACAAATATTACAAAAATTACAAAAATGACAAAAATTAAAAAAATTACAAAAATTACAAAAATGACAAAAATTTCAAAAATTACAAAAATTACAAAAATTACAAAAATTACAAAAATTACAAAAATTACAAAAATTACAAAAATTACAAAAATTACAAAAGTTTCAAAAATTACAAAAATTACAAAAATTACAAAAATTACAAAAATTACAAAAATTACAAAAATTACAAAAATTACAAAAATTACAAAAATTACAAAAATGACAAAAATTACAAAATTAACAAAAAGTACAAAAATTACAAAAATAACAATCATATCAGAAATTACAAAAATGACAAAAATTATAATTATTACAAATATTACAAAAATGACAAAAATGACAAAAATTACAAAAATTACAAAAATTACAAAAATCACAAAAATTACAAAAATTACAAAAATTACAAAAATTACAAAAATAACAAAAATTACAAAAATTACAAAAATTACAAAAATTTCAAAAATTACAAAAATTACAAAAATTACAAAAATTACAAAATTTACAAAAATTACAAAAATTACAAAAATTACAAAAATTACAAAAATTACAAAAATTACAAAAATTACAAAAATTACAAAAATTACAAAAATTACAAAAATGACAAAAATTACAAAATAACAAAAATTACAAAAATTACAAAAATTACAAAAATTACAAAAATTACAAAAATTACAAAAATTACAAAAATTACAAAAATTACAAAAATTACAAAAATTACAAAAATTACAAAAATTACAAAAATTACAAAAATTACAAAAATTACAAAAATTACAAAAATTACAAAAAATACAAAAATGACAAAAATTGCAAAAATTACAAAAATTACAAAAATTACAAAAATTACAAAAATTACAAAAATTACAAAAATTACAAAAATTACAAAAATTACAAAAATTACAAAAATTACAAAAATTACAAAAATTACAAAAATTACAAAAATTACAAAAATTATTAAAATTACAAAAATTACAAAAATTACAAAAATTACAAAAATTACAAAAATTACAAAAATTACAAAAATTACAAAAATTACAAAAATTACAAAAAACACTAAAACAAAAATTACAAAAATTACAAAAATTACAAAAATTACAAAAATTACAAAAATTACAAAAATTACAAAAATAACAAAAATAACAAAAATTACAAAAATTACAAAAATTCCAAAAATTACAAAAATTACAAAAATTACAAAAATTACAAATATTACAAAAATTACAAAAATGACAAAAATTAAAAAAATTACAAAAATTACAAAAATGACAAAAATTTCAAAAATTACAAAAATTAAAAATTACAAAAATTACAAAAATTACAAAAATTACAAAAATTACAAAAATTACAAAAATTACAAAAATTACAAAAATTACAAAAATTACAAAAATTACAAAAATTACAAAAATTACAAAAATTACAAAAATTACAAAAATTACAAAAATTACAAAAATTACAAAAATTACAAAAATTACAAAAATTACAAAAATTACAAAAATTACAAAATTAACAAAAAGTACAAAAATTACAAAAATAACAATCATATCAGAAATTACAAAAATGACAAAAATTATAATTATTACAAATATTACAAAAATGACAAAAATGACAAAAATTACAAAAATTACAAAAATTACAAAAATTACAAAACTTACAAAAATTACAAAAATTGCAAAAATTGCAAAAATTACAAAAATCACAAAAATTACAAAAATGACAAAAATTACAAAAATTACAAAAATTACAAAAATTACAAAAATTACAAAAATTACAAAAATTACAAAAATTACAAAAATTACAAAAATTACAAAAATTACAAAAATTACAAAAATTACAAAAATTACAAAAATTACAAAAATTACAAAAATTACAAAAATTACAAAAATTACAAAAATTACAAAAATTACAAAAATTACAAAAATTACAAAAATTACAAAAAACACTAAAACAAAAATTACAAAAATTACAAAAATTACAAAAATTACAAAAATTACAAAAATTACAAAAATTACAAAAATAACAAAAATAACAAAAATTACAAAAATTACAAAAATTCCAAAAATTACAAAAATTCCAAAAATTACAAAAATTACAAAAATTACAAAAATTACAAATATTACAAAAATTACAAAAATGACAAAAATTAAAAAAATTACAAAAATTACAAAAATGACAAAAATTTCAAAAATTACAAAAATTAAAAATTACAAAAATTACAAAAATTACAAAAATTACAAAAATTACAAAAATTACAAAAATTACAAAAATTACAAAAATTACAAAAATTACAAAAATTACAAAAATTACAAAAATTACAAAAATTACAAAAATTACAAAAATTACAAAAATTACAAAAATTACAAAAATTACAAAAATTACAAAAATGACAAAAATTACAAAATTAACAAAAAGTACAAAAATTACAAAAATAACAATCATATCAGAAATTACAAAAATGACAAAAATTATAATTATTACAAATATTACAAAAATGACAAAAATGACAAAAATTACAAAAATTACAAAAATTACAAAAATTTAAAAATTAGAAAATTACAAAAATTACAAAAATTACAAAAATTACAAAAATTACAAAAATTACAAAAATTACAAAAATTACAAAAATTACAAAAATTACAAAAATTACAAAAATTACAAAAATTACAAAAATTACAAAAATTACAAAAATTACAAAAATTACAAAAATTACAAAAATTACAAAAATTACAAAAATTACAAAAATTACAAAAATTACAAAAATTACAAAAATTACAAAAATTACAAAAATTACAAAAATTACAAAAATTACAAAAATTACAAAAATTACAAAAATTACAAAAATTACAAAAATTACAAAAATTACAAAAATTACAAAAATTACAAAAATTACAAAAATTACAAAAATTACAAAAATTACAAAAATTACAAAAATTACAAAAATTACAAAAATTACAAAAATTACAAAAATTACAAAAATTACAAAAATTACAAAAATTACAAAAATTACAAAAATTACAAAAATTACAAAAATTACAAAAAATCACAAAAATTACAAAAATTACAAAAATTACAAAAATAACAAAAATTTCAAAAATTACAAAAATTACAAAAATAACAAAAAATACAAAAATAACAAAAATTACAAAAATTAAAAAATTACAAAAATTACAAAAATTACAAAAATTACAAAAATAACAAGAATTACAAAAGTTACAAAAATTACAAAAATTACAAAAATTACAAAAATTACAAAAATTACAAAAATTACAAAACTTACAAAAATAACAAAAATAACAAAAATAACAAAAATTACAAAAATTACAAAAATTACAAAAATTACAAAAATTACAAAAATTACAAAAATTACAAAAATTACAAAAATGACAAAAATTACAAAAATTACAAAAATTACAAAAATTACAAAAATTACAAAAATTACAACAATTACAAAAATTACAAAAATTACAAAAATTACAAAATTACAAAAATTACAAAAATTACAAAAATTACAAAAATTACAAAAATTACAAAAATTACAAAAATTACAAAAATTACAAAAATTACAAAAATTACAAAAATTACAAAAATTACAAAAATTACAAAAATTACAAAAATTACAAAAATTACAAAAATTACAAAAATTACAAAAATTACAAAAATTACAAAAATTACAAAAATTACAAAAATTTCAAAAATTACAAAAATTACAAAAATTACAAAAATTACAAAAATTACAAAAATTACAAAAATTACAAAAATTACAAAAAATTACAAAAATTACAAAAATTACAAAAATTACAAAAAATAACAAAAATTACAAAAATAACAAAAACTACAAAAATTACAAAAATTACAAAAATTACAAAAATAACAAAAATTACAAAAATAACAAAAATTACAAAAATTACAAAAATTACAAAAATTACAAAAATTACAAAAATTATAAAAATGACAAAAATTACAAAAATCACAAAAATTACAAAAATTACAAAAATTACAAAAACTACCAAAATTACAAAAATGACAAAAATAACAAAAATTACAAAAATTACAAAAATTACAAAAATTACAAAAATTACAAAAATAACAAAAATTACAAAAATTACCCAAAATTACAAAAATTACAAAAATTACAAAAATTACAAAAATTACAAAAATTACAAAAATTACAAAAATTACAAAAATTACAAAAATTACAAAAATTACAAAAATTACAAATATTACAAAAATTACAAAAATTACAAAAATTACAAAAATTACAAAACTGACAAAAATGACAAAAATTACAAAAATTACAATAATGACAAAAATGACAAAAATTACAAAATTAAAAAAATGACAAAAATTTCAAAAATTATAAAAGTTACAAAAATTTCAAAAATTACAATAGTTACAAAAATAACAAAAAATACAAAAATGACAAAAATTTCAAAAATTACAAAAATTACAAAAATTACAAAAATTACAAAAATTACAAGAATTACAAAAATTACAAAAATTACAAAAATTACAAAAATTACAAAAATGACAAAAATTACAAAAATTCCAAAAATTACAAAAATGACAAAAATTACAAAAATTACAAAAATTACAACAATTACTAAATATACAAAAATTACAAAAATTACCAAAAATGACAAAAAATGTAAAAAAATAAAAAAAAATACAATACAATACAAAAATGACAAAAATGACTAAAATGACAAAAATGTCAAAAATATTAAAATTATAAAAATATATAATAACAAAAAATTTCAAAAATTACAAAATTTTCAAAAATGACAAAAATTGCAAAAATGACAAAAATGACAAAAATGACAAAAATTACAAAAACTACAAAAATTTACAAAAATTTCAAAGATCACAAAAATTACCAAAACTACAAAAAATACAAATATGACAAAAAATACAAAAATTACATAAATTACGAAATAAACAAAAATTACAAAAATTACTCACATAACAAATTTAAAAAATAACTTAGAATCAATAATCTTATTTTATACTTATATATTTATAAACATTGAAATTAAAGAAGAAATACTTTTTCTTATGTACATATGGCAGATTTTTTATAGAGATAATCAGAATCAAATTTCAGCAACCTAGATCTATATTAAGCTTTCCAGATTTTTCTGAGCGTATCAGGGCTGAATATTTTCAAAAACTTGATTCATTCTTTGCATTGGATTTCTTAATTTGCATCTAAAAACGAACAATGTCCGGGCAATTCTAGCAACAATTCAGAATTCAGTTATTTTTTATAAAAAGTCTAGAAAACAGTTAATAGTTACACACGAATTGTGTATTTAAGGCTTATAACCGGCGTCCAAATCTTATTTTTCTATTCCAACAAATGTTTACTAGTTTGTTTCGTTGAAACAAGCTTTTATCTTTTTTTCCTTTTTCTTTCGCAAAAAACATAAATTATATTTACTGAATTTGAACTGTTGGTTTGGGTTTGCTCTTATTCTGGATAAATTCGAGAAATATTCATAGTTTTTTTTTCCTTAATATCCTTGACTCTTTGACCTCAATTCTTTGACTTCTTTAACTTCTTCAACAACTCTGCCAAAATAGATTTAACCACAATCGAAGAGAAAAAAACGAATGCAAAGTTTTTAAATTTTTCAGAAATTTATCCAGTGACTTCAGGGTCATGAGTAATCGAAGTACTAAAACTGATTTTTTTTTTGGTATTCAGATAATTATTTAAGAAATTGGCATGTTAAGAAGCAGATATTTTATGATTTTCTTTCGTTTGAATTCCATGAGTTGAACCAAATTGAACCAAGAAAAATCAGATTTTTTTATGAACTAAACTTTTGTTACTTTTGCTTACTACAGCTTACCAATTTTTAAGAAATTTGATCAACTTGCGTTTATTTTAATAATACATATGGAACAAATGGATAGGACCCATTTGTTTCACCCTATCCATTTAAATTTAAGCTTTTTTCACAAAACAAACCTAGATTAAAAAATTCAACTGGTTTATTGATATCGTTGGGTAACTGATGTTTCATTAACTTGGACAAAACTTTCAGTAACTCTTTGAAAATTTTTATATGATTTTGGGTGAATATTAAATTTTTCTGAATTACTGTTTTTGGACTGCCCAACAATATTCGAAGACTTTTGTTGAACTTTCAGTAGCTTCTTCAGATTTTCCTAGAAATGGATTTCATTTTCAGAGGCGTTTGTTTCAACCAGTTACCTAAACTTCTTTAAATTGAAGAAAAAAAAAACTATTGAAAGGTTCATTTCGTTGAAAGTTAAAAAAACAAGGAACCGGCTCATAATGCACCTCATCAGCCAAATAGTCCGATACTAATGGCTCTAGCTTCGTCTAATGCTTGGTGAAGGCGCACACATTTAAAGGAAATGTGCGTTCCAGCCGGTGGCTCGCAGACAGAAATTGCAAAACACTGTTCGACAGCAAAAAGTCTTCCTCCTTCTATGAATGACTCCCCCTCAGGTGATGTTTTTTGTATTTTTTTTAATGCGTCTTAACCATCCCTAGTCTAGGATTCCGATCCGGAAGGTTTGAAGTGGTTCTTTTTTTTTTTAATTTGACAAAATAAAAGTTCGTAGGGTAGTTGATGTTTAAGATAGCCAGATCAAAAAATATTGGACAAAATTTGATAAGAAATAGCAAATAAGAGATGTTCAAAATGTCAACCATTCGATGAATGTGAAAAGTAGGATAAAAATTATTCTTATTCACATAGAAACTTAGGCACATTTACCTTGAAGATATCATATTACTTTGGACCGGCAAATGCATTCGACCATCCATCGATGCAAGTGCAACGTCACGGTTCGAAGAAACTTCACACTAGGCTACCGGGTGCATCACACACTTATACGTAAGCTTATGTGGCGTTTCGACTAATTACCAAGACGCGATTACGCATTCATGGAAGGAAACATTTCAACCCACTTTTGAGGCGCTGCAGCTAATTAATCGTACAAAGGTGTGAACAGTTTACACCTAAAAACACCCTTTCACAATTTTTTCTGGATAACATCTACGTAATTTTACGAAAAGTTTTCAACCATTTTTTCGGATCATTAGTTTGGGAGATTTATTAAAAATGGTTCATTGATGATTGGGTGAACAATCCTACGTTAGACGTACAATAAAATTTGAATTTGAATCATTGTCAATGCCTACTTTCGGTCGATATTGTATCCGAAGTGCCTGAAACCTCTGATCGAAAAGCTCCAGACAAGAATAGAGAAAATCGTTCCCAGCAACCATCCTTCTATGTAAAGGAGCGTTAGAAATAGGAAGTAGCAATAGATCACGTGCTGACAGAAGCAGAAGCAGCAGGAGAAACCTCGTTCCGTGTTTGTCTTTCTTGCCCCTACCTGGTGATGCTTTTGTTTTGTTTGACACACCTCTATGTAGGGAGACTTGCACGGTTCCGGTGATTCGCCCAAGCCAAAGAAAGGATGTGTCAAATTTTGCCCAATGAGTCGAATACATGATTGTACAAGAAGTTCGTCGTTCAATAAAAAATAGAGGGGAATGAGGACAATTGATTCCTGGTGACACTGAGCGAACAATATATCGGCTTGAACTCAAACAGTATTTAAAATCAACACGCATATTATATTATTGTACTTTTTCGACCGTAATTGATGTTTTATAGTAATTTTGGCTATTTTTTTGGTCTAAGGATTCAATCAAACAACTTTGATTTTTAAAACGCCCGACGTTTCGACCATTTTTGGTGGTCTTTCTCAAGGGAATAATCTGTCTGTCATTGTTAGATATTATGTTTTTGTCCAACGTTTAGGAGTCCAGTGCTCGTTGCTCTTGGATTGAATTGGTGAAAAAAAAAATTTATTTTCGTCCGATATTCTATGGTCAAACTTCTACTTCAACCTACTTTTATTTTTCGTTTGAACTTTTGTTAGAGCATGGGTGGCCAACATTTTTAACAGGCGGCCCAAATTTTAGAAATAATATCTACTAGCGGGCCAAACATCAAAATTTTTCTTCGGTAATTAAACAAAACATATCATTTTTTTAAGACGCTCTACCAATTAAAAAATATAATATTTATATGTCTCGGTTAATTTAACAATTCGTCGCCATGGGACCCATATTCAGGTGACGAGTATATTTTCTGAGAAGCCCCGTTACATTTAAAACGGGCGATGCTTTGTTACCCAAGTTAGCTGCTCAGATTAGCCACACGTTGCAAATCTTGGAGTTCTACCTTTTTTACTTTCTAGCTCCGAGAATTTCTTCGGGCCCGGCTAGCAAACCTACCAAAATGAGCGCGGTGACTGATGTGTCAAGTATAGATTCATCTTAATAAGTAAACTAGCTGACCCGGTAAACTTCGATTTACCTTTTAGTTAATGAATTGTTTGAAAATATTTATCTTTAATTACACTCTTTTTAAATTCTTCGTTCTCGCGAAATCAATTATTTCATGGAAATTGTCTTGAAATTGTTCGAGTTGTGTTCCATTTTAAGTTTATTTTGTATAGGAGCCTCCCTTCCATAAAAAGTAAGATTCTCGAGGCTATTATACAAACTATCTCTGATCCAAAAAGTTCACAGAAAAACATGGAACATTTGATTTCAATCGCAAAGTGAACAAACTGCTGCTGCAAGGTTTGTTTGGAAAAAAAATTATTCATAAATTTTAACACCTCCATTATATCTTAGAAAGCGGTTCATTCAGATTTAGCAAAACAAGCTTCAGTATTGTATGGGAAATCCATTTTTTTTAATTCGAAAATGGCCAGCGATGTATTGAAAGTCCAAAAATATTTAACTTCAAGCGATAATTGCTGGTTTTTATACTGTTATAAATTTTATGTCAAAAAATCATGAACCAAGTTTTTATTCCTAGAAAGATATTCGATGCTGCACAAAAATGAAGTGTCGAAATATTTTGTTTCTTTTAAGCGTTTTTGGCAGCCTTTGCAAAGCAGATTTCTTAGACTTTTTCTCGAATTTTGTTGGAGTAGGTTTAGGAGCATTTTTTTTCGAAAAAAAGATGAAAAATTTTCAAATCTGGGAATTTTGTAATTTTGAATTATGCTTCGCGGGCCACAAAAAGTTAGTTGCGGGCCAAATGTAGACTGCGGGCCGTAATTTGGTCACCCATGTGTTAGAGCCAGGAGGGATGCTAGGTGTTGAGGATAAAAAATCTGGGCAATTTTGAAAAAAAGTCTGTGCGTGTCTGTGCACAAGGCAAATCACAAATTTAGTACAGAACAAGAGTTTTGGCGATGTGTGTGAGCGGGGGGGTTTGTATTCTGTTTATTTTCGAGTTGAGAACAATGTAACTAACACTGCTTTCTACCACGTACCATGCCAGTCTTATTTAAAACAAAAAAAAAATGAATGATTGGTCAAATACCCATGAATACAAGCGAGATTTACAGTCTTATCGGGCACTTACGGATCAAATTCAATACACGAATATCGATTTCATCACTCAAAGTCTGTGAAAGCTGGGCACTCTAAGCCAAAATCTGGGCAAAATCTGTGTCTGACCAATATCTGGAAGAAGGGTCAAAAGTCTTGTTTTACAGGCAAATCTGGGCACCTGGCAATCCAGGTTAGAGTTTCAAAAACTGCGTCTAATTTTATTAGAATGTGTCAGCACTTGTCAAAAGTTCTACCTTCTTCTGCTTGATGTGTTTCTATATCTGACCCATTTCAAGCGCCCCTCAACTGGAGAAGCCATTTTTATTTTTCATTATTCAGAAGGAAATTAAAGTAAATTGAATATTTTTTTAGCTTCATTTTCCATCAAAAGATTTTTTCATACTTTTTTTTTAAATTTATTATGTTATCGTATAAATTAAAAAAATGTATGAAAATAAATTGATTTTAACAAATTTTTTTTTTTCATAACTTTGTCTAAAATCTAGCTATTTAAAAAAATTATTGCAAAAGGATGTTAGAAAAACCACATTTTAAGCATAATGTTAGATAAAGAATAATCACTGCAAGTTTACGCTCTAAAATCGGTGCTATAGGTATCTATTTTAAAGCGTGATGACGTCACAAAAATTCTAATTTATTTTTAAAACGAACACACACATTTCGAATCTCAGTTAAAATGTTTCTTTGAAAAGATCAATTCAAAATTCCTTAAAACGTATTGTCGAAAATTGGAGGTCTCTTCAAACTTTTTGAGAGAAATTCAATGCAATATTCATTATGAAAATCAATTCAGAAGGTCGTGAGTGGCATCTGGGTAAAAATGCGTTGTGACGTCACGAAAATTGCTTTACTTTTTTTTCGGAAACGTCCATGACTTTTACTTCAACACTATTATAGTATTTCTTCAACACAAGTTTGACATATCAATGCGCTTTGATAAACGAATTCAATTGTAAATCTTTTAACGAAACTAAAGAACGGTTGTTTTAAAACGTTTCTTATAAACACATATGAAATTGCGCTTGTTGAAAATTTGATTCGAGAATATAATAAATGCCATTGAAATAAAATCCTCATCGATTTTTTAAAAGAAATATTTTGAATCATAAAGCAATTAGTTATCTGTGATTTGAATACAAATCTTGCAAAAAGATCAAATTCTTCGTACATCTATACTGCCGTTCCAAGCAAGACCGTCCCTTGTTGTCTTTGGGTTATTTCAATTTTTTTTTGCTGGAAACACTCTCTTTAAGTGTTAACGTTCGAATAAAAACACGAACAAGTATATTTTGTTCTGAACTTATACTAATTTTTTTCAAGATGGTTTTCTCTATGTTGATGTTTCTACGCAAGAATGTCACACTAGTGAAAATTCTACGAAAAATGCAAACTTAATAAAAAAAAACTCTTAAGATGAGTTTAAACTGTTGAATATAATGTTATTTACAGAAAAGAACTCTAAAATAGAAGCTGATCCTTGAGGAGCCTCGTTGAGTATTTTATTCAGAGAAATTTTCACACTTTTCGGTAGACACTACTTACAGGATCCATACTCAACTATACATTTTTATAAACAAAGAGGATCGTATTTCTCAAATTACGGTTTAACTTGAGTTTTTAGGAAAATAGAAACTATACGAGCTTTTAAAATGATAGAAAAAGTGTAGACGTGTGACAGTTTTTCGTAGAACTAGCATCGGTATGTGTTCTGTTTCAACACAAAAGTGTCACACGGAGCATTTTTGGCTCTAATTTGCTGTTTTTATAGGTAACGGTATGTTTTTGGCAGAAAACATTATAAAATGATTAACTTTAACTGTTCACTGCGAAAAAAACTATCGGTGAATTTAAGTTCGAGAGAAAAATTGACAATATATATCGCGAAATTTCAATCCCGTTTTTCTCGTTTGCTCATTTCTTTACATGGGACAGTCTTGCTTGGAACGGCAGTAATAAGAATGAAAAAAATCGTTAATAGCTTCTATTATTGGCTTACATTATGTTTAAATAAAATAAGTATCCATTGAATAAATGCAATGAACTTCAAAAAATCTTTGAACTTTGTAAATTTTATAGATTTACTTTTTCTATCAATCAAAATCATAATTTTTTAAAAGAAAATAAATTATTCTTAAAAAAAACTTCTACTATATTGAAATTTTCACCTCAAAAAATGATACTTGGAAATTCAAATCGAGCCCCGTATTCGCATAAAATGCCACAAAAGAGACTTTTAACTGAGTTACAAAATTCAAAATATTAAAATATTTAGGTATTTCCACAAGGTAGCATGCAGAATTTGGGTCAGATTATACTACGGAAAGGGGTCGCGCAACAAATCTGAAGTTTGTATGGGATTACGTGTATTTTGTTCAGGATGAACAAAAAAACAGTCCTTCACCAATAATTCTGGTCTTTTTTGACCGATTTTTCTTTTAAATTGAGTGTTTTCAATCATTATTATGACAATATTTCATCTGAAGAACGCATTTTGATTAGAGTTATCATAAAAAAGTTATTTAGCCTCAAAAACGGGTATACAAACGTTGATTCATGTATTTTTCGTAATTGATACTTCTGAAACAGATTTTTGAAACTCAATATTACTTTTTACCAGAGCCCTTATCGAAATGGGACATTGGGATAAATCATTTGTCATAATTAAAGCCCCATGAACAACTATAATGAAAAAAAAAATCGGCCGATAGAGACTTAAGAAATCGGATCAAACTGGGTTTTCATGTTCCTTACAATCAAAATTTCTCAAAATTCCATACAAATTAAAGGCTCATTGCACCATCTTTCTAAGCATTTTAACTTTGTGCTAGGCCCAGGATTTATTTAAGCTAGCAACTTATGAGATTTTCATTAGTCGGCTGATTTGGACACTCTAGTTTTTGGATTTAATGCACCTATTTTTTCGGGAATAAAAGGATCTAATATACCTATCATCAATTTGCATTGTTTGTTGAGTCTCTAAGTATGTTTAGTAAATCAAGCATAAATTTTAAGATTATTGTTTTGTTTGCTTCATGTAGCTGACCATAAAATTTCATAACTTCATAACGTTTTGGATAACCGTGCTTCAAAAAATAAATATGGCGCGTTGTGACGTCACCAAACAAAATCGCTATAAAATAAAATCAATTCAAATTTTGAAAAGAATAAAAGAACAACAATTTGTAGATTGTAATGAATCGGTACTTTCTGAAATTTTCATAAATTTTTCCCGCATTAAAGCCTGTAATTTTTTTCATTTTTTTGTATTGTCGAAGTTGAACACTAACATACAAATGTAAATAAAAATAAAAAAAAAAATGTCCCGAATCAAATTTGTATAGACGGCCAGTAGATAGTAAGTTTTTTTTTAATATGGTTATGTTATGTTTAAAACGTTTACATCTTGTGTTATCTCGAAACTAGTTTTTTTTTTCAAAAATCTTACCCGTTTTTCGAAAGCCTGACATCCCAGAAAGTCGATTTTAGAAAAAAAAAATCTTTTTCAAGATTATACTAGATCTCTAGGTTTAATGAATTTCTTAGTCATTTGGCATCAAAATTTAAATTCATTTTTACGATCTCCTTTGGTCCCCCCTTTGGTAATGTGCAAAATTATAATGTCGATTTTTGACAAAAAAAAAAAATCTGAAAAAACTAAGATGTGGACGGTTTAAACATTTTTAAGTCATCTGGAATATTAACTAAAATTTCGAATACCCGGCTTACTGACCCGGGAATCAGGATTTCTTTTGGCCTCCTATTTTTAAGGATAAAAAAAAAAGATTGAACTTTAATTTTGGCACATAACTGTCTTTTGGGCCAATTTTCAAAATTAATAGAGTAAAAATCGAACACAGTTGTACCGCAAAAGTTTTTAAGTGACTGTCCGCCAACTACATCGTCGATATGAAATCGCAAATGACCTAAAGATGTTAAAACAAGCTTGAAATATTGGGTTCATCCGTTGTTGTCCGAATATTTAATACAAAATTTGTAAAAGTTAGGTCCAGCTATCCGAATTTTATTTAAAAAAAAAACTCGGATATTCCCCAGGTTTGTTTACTGTGCTGTACTGTTTTTTCACTTTGCCAAATCGAACTACAACAAAATTCAAATTGTGTTTTACAAATTTTCAATAATTGCACAAGAATCGAAATTTTATGAGCAAGTTTTATGATAATAATCATAAAAGGTTTTTTGGAAGCCCTAAATATGATTCAAACTCGGCTGATAAGTTTTTATGAAAAAATTGTTTTTTTTTAGTTTTTTTTTATTTTTGTTGAGTAATTCCTAAGTTTTGAACAAATTTGCCCGGTACCCGGATTTTTGGTTGACAATTTTGAAATCAAATGCCCAGATTTGTTTGGCCTGGATACGTGTTGAAAAAAATCTGGGAACCTTTATGAAGTCTGCCCAAGTTTGTAACATGTTAAGACCAGTTGCTACAATCTTGGAAAACCCGAATCAGCTATCAAATTTTTGGAATAAATTATGCAGTTTTTATTATTGATATCAAGTCATCCCAAAGTTTAAGAAAATTTTGATTGTTCTTTCATACCGTTTTATAATTTTGTGCAAGTGTTGAAATTTTAATTCTTTGTGAAAAAAGGGTTCCAACTACTTTATTTGCATTACACTTCAGCTTTCGAATTTTGTCTGCTATGGCTGATACAACATTTAAAGATATTTGTTCGAAATGGACGGTTTCCCACACAATTTTTAAAAATATTTAATGGTCATAGTACTGAGATTTTGGAAAAAAAAAACAAATCATTGTATAGTTCTCTACTCTTGTGGTTTACGGCCAATTTAATTTTTAGACATTTTTTTTACAGTGTCGAATCATGGCAAAACCATATCTTTAACAGCACGGAATTCCAATGACTTCAAAAATACTTGACACGGAACGCGATCATTCGATGTAAATTTACATCACATATAATGTTAATGAAAAGAGCATCACATAAGACTGATTTTTCAGTGCGAATTGAATATTACACGTCTTAAATGTTTTACATGTCTTTCAAATTATACACGTCTGTAGAATTTGTAGAAATTTGAATAAATTATTGTCATAGACGAAAAAAAATGTTTGTCGATAAATGAAATAAATGATATTCATTATAAAAAGATTTTTTTTATAAATAAAATTGGTAAACTTTAGCCGACATAACAAATACCAATAAAATATTTTTCCTTAATTCAGTGGCTTCAAAATTCACATCCAACTCGCACTCAAAATGCCGTCATACATGATGCTTCTTTTTATTTGCATCATAAGTGATTAAGTTTTCCAGATTTTTTTGGTAGTGTGTAATTAACACTTCTAGAACTCAAAGGGATACCGGAACCAGGTCCTAGATAAAAAATCAAGATTTTTATCCATCCCTTTAGAATTTCTCTCTGCTTTTATAACACAGTGATAATTAATCGTATTTTAAAAATCGACCCAGCCCATCACTTCCGGTAGGATGCTACCGGTTGGCACCTGAAAGATTGCTTCTGAATTAAATGCATAAATTGGTACGCATACTACCCGATTCACACATTCTAGACTTCTAGTTTTCCCCCGGCTAGCAAGCTAGACTAGCACCTAGTCGGTAGAAAGGAAGGGTAAAGTTAGTTACCCATCCCCGATTTCCTATCCACATATTCCCATCAGCAAGGAACGGGTTCGATTCCCACCGTGTATGCGTCTGGTGACTTCCGTTTGAACTTTGCCGAGCTCACCTGGGAGGAGCAAAAGGACGACCCAACCTCGATATATCAGATCCCAGACCCAGATCCTGTTTGTCCGGGTCCCACGGGAAATGGGTTGTTCATTTGGCCTTGTTATTTTAAGCGAAAACTCGACATACTTCACGGTAGATAGACAGGACTTTTTATCTCTCTCTCCGAGGATGTCGAGTTTATGTATCTAGGAGCTGAGTAAATTAATTCCATAAATTTCCTGGAACTTGAAAACCAATAACAATAAAATTCTAAATAAAAAAAGAAATGGACATCAGAAATTTCGGATATTTAAATTTAGATAAATTATTGAAAATTAATTTTTCAAATAAAAAAAAATAATTAAAAATTGAACAATCGTTCCATTCCTTTTGTTTTTTGTTGTCGTTTTTCATTGCAAAACGTCTTGACCTTGTCGTCGAATCAAATTCGAACCGAAAGGCGGTGGGTGGTTTTCATACATGAAATCACTGCCCATCAAAGTGGAACCAATTTGTTGAATCCCTGATCGTCATTAAGAAGTGTTTCATATAAGTTGGTTAATTTTTTTTCTTCAATTTTCATGTACCCTCTCTCACGGAAGGAAACAATCAAAGTCTGGTGAACTTTATTGTTTCACCGGGGGCAAATTTGATGAGGTGATTTTCGCTTCGTTGAATTTTGGACGGGGTTAGTAGAAAAAATCACGTAGAGGTGATTAATGACACTTCGTCGGATTATATGAATTAACCATCCAGTGACAGAATGAGTCTAAATAACGAAGGAATAAAACACTAAAAAAGCTCAAAATGCTAGCGAACAATATTTTTAAATTAACTGCAAAATTATCACCAAAGCGATTTAAGATGAACTGATGCTTATGTAAAAAATAATTAAATTTTTGATTTTTCCCTTCCAGATTACACACATCATGTGCAATTGACGGCCTTTTTTCCATTTCAACATTAAAACAGGTAATTTTTTTAAACTAAAATTTCAGATTCAGATTTCAGATTCAGATTTCAGATTCAGATTTCAGATTCAGATTTCAGATTCAGATTTCAGATTCAGATTTCAGATTCAGATTTCAAATTCAGATTTCAGATTCAGATTTCAGATTCAGATTTCAGATTCAGATTTCAGATTCAGATTTCAGATTCAGATTTCAGATTCAGATTTCAGATTCAGATTTCAGATTCAGATTCAGATTTCAGATTCAGATTTCAGATTCAGATTTCAGATTTCAGATTCAGATTTCAGATTCAGATTTCAGATTCAGATTTCAGATTCAGATTTCAGATTCAGATTTCAGATTCAGATTTCAGATTCAGATTTCAGATTCAGATTTCAGATTCAGATTTCAGATTCAGATTTCAGATTCAGATTTCAGATTCAGATTTCAGATTCAGATTTCAGATTCAGATTTCAGATTCAGATTTCAGATTCAGATTTCAGATTCAGATTTCAGATTCAGATTTCAGATTCAGATTTCAGATTCAGATTTCAGATTCAGATTTCAGATTCAGATTTCAGATTCAGATTTCAGATTCAGATTTCAGATTCAGATTTCAGATTCAGATTTCAGATTCAGATTTCAGATTCAGATTTCAGATTCAGATTTCAGATTCAGATTTCAGATTTCAGATTCAGATTTCAGATTCAGATTTCAGATTCAGATTTCAGATTCAGATTTCAGATTCAGATTTCAGATTCAGATTTCAGATTCAGATTTCAGATTCAGATTTCAGATTCAGATTTCAGTTTCAGATTTCAGATTCGGATTTTAGATTCAGATTTCAGATTCAGATTTCAGATTCAGATTTCAGATTCAGATTTCAGATTTCAGATTTCAGATTCAGATTTCAGATTCAGATTTCAGATTCAGATTTCAGATTCAGATTTCAGATTCAGATTTCAGATTCAGATTTCAGATTCAGATTTCAGATTTCAGATTCAGATTCAGATTTCAGATTCAGATTTCAGATTCAGATTTCAGATTCAGATTTCAGATTCAGATTTCAGATTCAGATTTCAGATTCAGATTTCAGATTCAGATTTCAGATTCAGATTTCAGATTCAGATTTCAGATTCAGATTTCAGATTCAGATTTCAGATTCAGATTTCAGATTCAGATTTCAGATTCAGATTTCAGATTCAGATTTCAGATTCAGATTTCAGATTCAGATTTCAGATTCAGATTTCAGATTCAGATTTCAGATTCAGATTTCAGATTCAGATTTCAGATTCAGATTTCAGATTCAGATTTCAGATTCAGATTTCAGATTCAGATTTCAGATTCAGATTTCAGATTCAGATTTCAGATTCAGATTTCAGATTCAGATTTCAGATTCAGATTTCAGATTCAGATTTCAGATTCAGATTTCAGATTCAGATTTCAGATTCAGATTTCAGATTCAGATTTCAGATTCAGATTTCAGATTCAGATTTCAGATTCAGATTTCAGATTCAGATTTCAGATTCAGATTTCAGATTCAGATTACAGATTCAGATTTCAGATTCAGATTTCAGATTCAGATTTCAGATTCAGATTTCAGATTCAGATTTCAGATTCAGATTTCAGATTCAGATTTCAGATTCAGATTTCAGTTTCAGATTTCAGATTCGGATTTTAGATTCAGATTTCAGATTCAGATTTCAGATTCAGATTTCAGATTCAGATTTCAGATTTCAGATTTCAGATTCAGATTTCAGATTCAGATTTCAGATTCAGATTTCAGATTCAGATTTCAGATTCAGATTTCAGATTCAGATTTCAGATTCAGATTTCAGATTTCAGATTCAGATTCAGATTTCAGATTCAGATTTCAGATTCAGATTTCAGATTCAGATTTCAGATTCAGATTTCAGATTCAGATTTCAGATTCAGATTTCAGATTCAGATTTCAGATTCAGATTTCAGATTCAGATTTCAGATTCAGATTTCAGATTCAGATTTCAGATTCAGATTTCAGATTCAGATTTCAGATTCAGATTTCAGATTCAGATTTCAGATTCAGATTTCAGATTCAGATTTCAGATTCAGATTTCAGATTCAGATTTCAGATTCAGATTTCAGATTCAGATTTCAGATTCAGATTTCAGATTCAGATTTCAGATTCAGATTTCAGATTCAGATTTCAGATTCAGATTTCAGATTCAGATTTCAGATTCAGATTTCAGATTCAGATTTCAGATTCAGATTTCAGATTCAGATTTCAGATTCAGATTTCAGATTCAGATTTCAGATTCAGATTTCAGATTCAGATTTCAGATTCAGATTTCAGATTCAGATTTCAGATTCAGATTTCAGATTCAGATTTCAGATTCAGATTTCAGATTCAGATTTCAGATTCAGATTTCAGATTCAGATTTCAGATTCAGATTTCAGATTCAGATTTCAGATTCAGATTTCAGATTCAGATTTCAGATTCAGATTTCAGATTCAGATTTCAGATTCAGATTTCAGATTCAGATTTCAGATTCAGATTTCAGATTCAGATTTCAGATTCAGATTTAAGATTGAGATTCAAATTTCAGATTCAAATTTCAGATTCAGATTTCAGATTCAGATTTCAGATTTCAGATTCAGATTTCAGATTCAGATTTCAGATTCAGATTTCAGATTCAGATTTCAGATTCAGATTTCAGATTCAGATTTCAGATTCAGATTTCAGATTCAGATTTCAGATTCAGATTTCAGATTCAGATTTCAGATTCAGATTTCAGATTCAGATTTCAGATTCAGATTTCAGATTCAGATTTCAGATTCAGATTTCAGATTCAGATTTCAGATTCAGATTTCAGATTCAGATTTCAGATTCAGATTTCAGATTCAGATTTTAGATTCAGATTTCAGATTCAGATTTCAGATTCAGATTTCAGATTCAGATTTCAGATTCAGATTTCAGATTCAGATTTCAGATTCAGATTTCAGATTCAGATTTCAGATTCAGATTTCAGATTCAGATTTCAGATTCAGATTTCAGATTCAGATTTCAGATTCAGATTTCAGATTCAGATTTCAGATTCAGATTTCAGATTCAGATTTCAGATTCAGATTTCAGATTCAGATTTCAGATTCAGATTTCAGATTCAGATTTCAGATTCAGATTTCAGATTCAGATTTCAGATTCAGATTTCAGATTCAGATTTCAGATTCAGATTTCAGATTCAGATTTCAGATTCAGATTTCAGATTCAGATTTCAGATTCAGATTTCAGATTCAGATTTCAGATTTCAGATTCAGATTTCAGATTCAGTTGTTTGATTTCAGATTTGGATTCTTTTACATTTTTAAACGAGTGTAAATGAGTATCAAATTATTGTAATTTTTTGTGTATTGTTTAAACTGTTTTTAATTTTCGCTTGACTTACCTTTTTTTTCTATTGAAAGACACCAGATGTCAATTCGTTTACCTGAATGGTTTAATTCAAATTAAAAATTCAAACAAAAACTCATTTGTTAATCAAACAACTTCTGCGTGGAACCACTTCGAGTTTCACCTTTTTAGCAGATGGTGCTTAATTGATTTCTGCTCCAGTTACCCAAAGATAGCCGATGATAGTTTGTTAGTTTTTTTTTGTTTTTGGATGATGACTTTGCCCGAAATGAGAGTGGAGTGACTTATTAGCATTTGGGAGCATCAATCCATCAAGTTTCTTTCTTCTCTTTTATTAGTATGATTGGTCAAACTACGTCAAACAAACAACATCTTATTCAAATTGGATTCAGATGACTTTTGAACGAAGCATCTATCCTCAATGTCATTTGTATTTTTCTCAAATAAAAAACCAGCAATTTTTTAAAGTTAATTAGTGTTTATGTAATTTCCCTATTTTTTTTCTTTTTATTATGAAGATGTAGTCGTTTTTTTTTAAAGACACACAAAAACACCTTCAAAATCTCAAGCAAAGTTGCACATAATTAAGGAAAAAAATGGGCAAAAAGCCTGTAAGCAAATCCAATTCGTGACGCCATGCAACCATCACCGAACTGTGAATGAAGGGCAGCTGCTGCCCATTCGTTATTGAAGAAGCTCGAGCGAAGAAATCAAAACAAAACATCATCGCAACAATCAAAATGAGGGGGAATGCCGCCCCCTCCTATTTTTCCTCCTTCAGTCCACCTTCATCAGTCTACTTACCTTCAACTCGGAAGGTGGAAAATCGCAAATTATCCCCCCGTTTAGGGGTAATTATTTGGGGGTGGGTGGAATTGCGAAATTACCCCTCACACAACTGGCTCCGAAACAATTGAGAGATTGTTCGTTCAGAAAGTTAGGTTGTTTTTTGATTTAAATGATACCATGTTTTCCAAGAATTTGGAAACAATTGTTTCGTGTTTTTTCGAAGGTGTGAATGGAAATCAACATGAGTTAGGTACCTGCTCGGTTTGTGTGTTGTTTTTCTCGCAAATGATTATTGGTTTGAGGAAAAACAATGACACGATGACTAATTGAAAACAACGTTGAAGTGATGTTTCCTTAAAGACATAACTGGTGTCATTATCCATTCATTCTATATGGAACTAAAAATGGTTTTCAGGAATACTTTAATAGTTTTCTAAAACCAAACTTGAAATTTTTCATTTTAAGAAAAAACAAGTTTTTTTTTAAATATTGCTTTGTCCTTTCAAAATTATTAGCACCCGTCTCTGATGGGAGTAAACTAAGAATAAATACTAAAATTTTGAACCACATTTCAAACGTGGAATGGAATCTTAGAAAACTATGAAAACACAAATTCCGAAGATCTGTTCAAGCCTTTTTATATTTTTTTTCGGTTAAAACAAAAAAAAAATCATCGGTGCATTCTTAGTGCATTTTTCACCTTAGAAATATAAGAAAGTGTGATGTTTGCTCATGTTTCATAAAAAACATCGAATACTATCCCAAGTCTTCACGGGATACTTTTGGTTCTTTGATGCTTTTGGACCTTAAGTAGTTTAAAAGACGTTGGGTCTTTTAGTGTTAAATATATTCCCTTCTACAAAGAAAGCCTAACATTGTCTCAAATTCCGTTGAGAAACCAAAAGTTCTAAATTCCAATAGTTTCGATTCCAACTCCCCACATTGAAATACATTTAACGTCATATCTCAAAAACTAGTTTAAGATTTTGATTCAGTATCGCAATTCAACTTTTGGTTCAAATTGAAAAACGATGTTGAAGACATCTAAATTCTTAGTGATGATTCGATTCTCAAGTAACACAGATTGAACCAACTAGCATTTGAAAGTTTTGTTATGGTTTTATTATTGCATTTCTTGTGCAGCTCATTTTATGATTGTTTTATCATAGTCATGAAAAAATACTAAAATTTTTCTTCCGACTTTTTATTTTCAGTAGTTTTGAAATCGCCAATAAAGCTTTACCAAATATATTGCTAAAGATATTTGAAAAAGTTATGAATGCTCTGTTAAAACTTCAACAATACTCAAACTAAGAAGTTTGCTTCATGCTTTCTTTTGCATGGTTTTATAATAGCACTCAGAGCTTGATTTTAAAATCGCCATAAATGTAGCTGACAGTTCTTGATCTAAAGTATAAAGATCTTAAGACTAAAGTACTGCCCCTCTCAGGTGCGTAGGAGGTTTGTACTTTTATTAAATATCACCCCTCTCAGGGGGTTTGTATTTTAATTCATGTACTGCCCCTCTAAAGGGGTTTGTACTTCTACTAAAGTACTGCCCCTCTCAGGGGATTTGTACTCCTATTGATGTACTGCCTCTCTCTGGAGGTTTGTACTTGTATTAAATACTGTTCCTCTCAGGGGGTATGTATTCTAGTTCACGTACTGCCCCTCTCAGGGGGTTTGTACTACTACTGCTTCTTCTCAGGGGGTTTGAACTTTTATTAAATACTGCCCCTCTCAGGGGGTTTGTATTTTAATACACGTACTGCCCATCTCAGGGGGTCTGTTCTTCTACTACAGTACTGCCCCTCTCAGGGGGTTTGTATTCTAATTCACGTACTGCCCCTCTCGACGGGTTTGTATTTTTACCAAAGTAGGGTTCTTCTCAGGGGGTTTGTACTTTTATTAGATTCCGCCCCCCTCAGGATGTTTGTATTTTAATTCACGTACTGCCCTTCTCAGGGGATCTGTTCTTCTACTAAAGTACTGCCCCTCTCAAGGGGTTTGTACTTCTATTGATGTACTGCCCCTCTCGAGGGGTTTGTACTTGTATTAAATACTGTTCCTCTCAGGGGGTTTGTATTCGAATTCACGTACTGCTTCTCTCGAAGGGGTTTGTACTTCTACTAAAGTACTGCCCTTCTCAGGGGGTTTGTACTTTTATTAAATACTGCCCCTCTCAGGGGGTTTGAATTTTAACTCACGTACTGTCCTTCTCAGGGAATCTATTCTTCTACTAAAGTACTGTCCCTCTCAAGGGGGTTTGTATTCTTATTCACGTACTGCCCCTCTCGGGGGGTTTGGACTTTTACTCAAGTAGGGTTCTTCTCAGGGGGTTTGTACTTTTATTAAATACTGCTCCTCTCAGGGGGTTTGTATTCTAATTCACGTACTGCCCTTCTCAGGAGGTCTGTTCTTCTACTACAGTACTGCTCCTCTCATGGGGGTTTGTACTTTATTGATGTTCTGCCCCTCTTATGAGGGTTTGTTTTCTAATTCACGTACTGCCCCTCTCGGGGGGTTAGTACTTTGACTAAAGTAGGGTTCTTCTCAGGGGGTTTGTACTTTTATTAGATTCCGCCCCCCTCAGGATGTTTGTATTTTAATTCACGTACTGCCCTTCTCAGGGGATCTGTTCTTCTACTAAAGTACTGCCCCTCTCAAGGGGTTTGTACTTCTATGGATGTACTGATGTATTGATGTACTCTCGAGGGGTTTGTACTTGTATTAAATACTGTTCCTCTCAGGGGGTTTGTATTCGAATTCACGTACTGCCTCTCTCGAAGGGGTTTGTACTTCTACTAAAGTACTGCCCTTCTCAAGGGGTTTGTACTTTTATTAAATACTGCCCCTCTCAGGGGGTTTGAATTTTAACTCACGTACTGTCCTTCTCAGGGAATCTATTCTTCTACTAAAGTACTGTCCCTCTCAAGGGGGTGTGTATTCTTATTCACGTACTGCCCCTCTCGGGGGGTTTGTACTTTTACTAAAGTAGGGTTCTTCTCAGGGGGTTTGTACTTTATTGATGTACTGCTCCTCTCAGGGGGTTTGTACTTGTATTAAATACTGTTCCTCTCAGGGGTTTGTATTCTAATTTACGTACTGCCTCTCTCGAAGGGGTTTGTACTTTTACTAAAGTAGGGTTCTTCTCAGGGGGTTTGTACTTTTATTAGATTCCGACCCTCTCAGGATGTTTATATTTTTATTCACGTACTGCCCTTCTCAGGGGATCTGTTCTTCTACTAAAGTACTGCCCCTCTCATGGGGTTTGTACTTCTATTGATGTACTGCCCCTCTCGAGGGGTTTGTACTTGTATTAAATACTGTTCCTCTCAGGGGGTTTGTATTCGAATTCACGTACTGCTTCTCTCGAAGGGGTTTGTACTTCTACTAAAGTACTGCCCTTCTCAGGGGGTTTGTACTTTTATTAAATTCTGCCCCTCTCAGGGGGTTTGAATTTTAACTCACGTACTGTCCTTCTCAGGGGATCTATTCTTCTACTAAAGTACTGTCCCTCTCAAGGGGGTTTGTATTCTTATTCACGTACTGCCCCTCTCGGGGGGTTTGGACTTTTACTAGAGTAGGGTTCTTCTCAGGGGGTTTGTACTTTTATTACATACTGCTCCTCTCAGGGGGTTTGTATTTTAATTCACGTACTGCCCTTCTCAGGAGGTCTGTTCTTCTACTACAGTACTGCTCCTCTCATGGGGGTTTGTATTCCTATTGATGTTCTGCCCCTCTTATGAGGGTTTGTATTCTTATTCACGTACTGCCCCTCTCGGGGGGTTAGTACTTTTACTAAAGTAGGGTTCTTCTCAGGGGGTTTGTACTTTTATTAGATTGCACCCCTCTCAGGATGTTTGTATTTTAATTCACGTACTGCCTTTCTCAGGGGATCTGTTCTTCTACTAAAGTACTGTCCCTCTCAAGGGGTTTGTACTTCTATTGATGTACTGCCCCTCTCGGGGGGTTTGTACTTCTACTACAGAACTGCCCCTCTCAGGGGGTTTGTACTTCTGCTAAAGTACTGCCCCTCTCAGGGGCTCAGGGGGTTGTACTTTTATTAAATACCACCCTCCTCAGGGGGTTTGTATTTTAATTCACGTACTGCCCCTCTGGGGGTATGTTCTTCTACAAAAATACTGACCCTCTCAGTAGATTTGTACTCCTATTAACCTATTGATGGACTGCCTCTTTCGGTGGGTTTGTACTTGTATTAAATACTGTTCCTCTCAGGGGGTTTGTATTTTAATTCACGTACTGCCCTTCTCAGGGGTTCTGTTCTTCTGCTACAGTACTGCCCCTCTCAGGGGGTTTGTATTCCTACTGATATCCTGTCCCCCTCATAGGGGTTTGTATTCTAATTCACGTACTGCCCCTCTCGACGGGTTTGTATTTTTTCTAAAGTAGGGTTCTTCACAGGGGTTTGTACTTTCATTAGATTTCGCCCCTCTCAGGATGTTTGTTTTTTAATTCACGTATTGCCCTTCTCAGGGGATCTGTTCTTCTACTAAAGTACTGCCCCTCTCAGGGGGTTTGTACTTTTATTGATGTACTGCCCCTCTCGGGGGGTTTGTACTTGTATTAAATACTGTTCCTCTCAGGGGGTTTGTATTCTAATTCACGTACTGCCTCTCTCGATGGGGTTTGTACTTCAACTAAAATACTGCCCTTCTCAGGGGGTTTGTACTTTTATTAAATACTGCCCCTCTCAGGGGGTTTGAATTTTAACTCACGTACTGCCTTTCTCGGGGAAAACTTATAATTAAAATGATTTACAAGGATTTTTAATTTCAATAATACCTGGCATTAACTCAGGCCTTTTCAGATAAGATTCTCAAATGTCTTTTGGTTTATTTAGGCAAACATGAATTCATCCAAAACTGCATATTTAGAAAGCTTAAAATTAATGCAACGTATTTACCTTGTAAATGAGCTAAACGTTTGTACTTGATGAAAATGGGGGATGATTTTTTTTATTCTACATCCTATTCTGAATTGCAAATCTTCTTTAAAAAATGATAATTACTGTTATCATCCAAATTTTTATAAACCAATTAGAAAGTGAATGTAGCCATCGTAAAAGTCAAATATATTCTTTGTCAATGTTCCATTAATAGCGAAAAAATTGTGTAATATTTCTTGTTGGGAGAGCATTCCATACTGCACTGATATATTTCGAGAATTTTCGTTTTTTATTTCAAGTAAAGTGGAAAAAACTGGTCTAGCCTGGTTTCAAGAATGTTGTTAAAAACGATTCAATACTTTGCTAGACTTTTTGACATTGATTAAGTAAACAGATAACTGAAATTGGGCGTTATTTTTTAAGTTGGCTTTATATTAATCTTTTTTTAAGGAATCTGAAAAACGATTGATACAGTTTCTTCCTGATTTTTTTTTGTAATATTCACTGGATTCTGCTTCGATTCGTCCGGATTTTGTGTTTAAAATTCGAATTCGAGTGACCAAAGTCCAGGTTTAGGACAAATGTTGGTCCTGATTTTTTCAGCACACTTTAAACGCAAGAAAAATCCACAATACTTTCTCTAGGGGGCGCCATAACTTATATTATGTTGATTCGCTTTTTGAAATTGTCAACTTTGTTTATATATATATACATATATATTTTTTTTATTTAAAGATTCCAGGATCGAAGAGGTTCTAGAAAAGTTTTCTAAGAAAACACGCTTGGAAGTTGAGCGACTTTCATTCCATGCAAAAATAATAGTTCATTCTCCGTAAATTATAGATGAAAATACAAGAATTGGGAAATTGCATTTTGATTTTTAAAAATATTCCCAGTTTTCCACTTGTCCACTTCAGGTCTTAGGCTCTATTTTAGGAATTTAAGTTCCGAACTCATAATTTGTTTTTTTAATGGATACGATTTGTGTATCTGATGAAAATATTTTAAAGCGCTGATCAACAGAAATTCGAAATTCGAACGCACTATTTTTTTAAGAATAGTGTTGATCTACACGAAATTTCAAGCAAAGCCGCTTTTTGCACGAACGTTTATAGATTTTCAACTCATAAATTTAATGATATCTTCGATTTATTTTCATAAATTCTTTACAAATTTGTTCTATTTTTTATATTTAAACTTGGATCTCATTGAATTGAATGAAATTTTGTTGAAATTTTCATATTACAATTCTTATTTTTGTTTGACAAATTCGTTCAAAATATTTAAATGCAATTGTGAAGGCTTTGGCGATGGTTTGCGTTTACTAGCGATGAAGTTTGATACTTAAAAAAAGATTCCAGTTGTTCAATTTTTTGAAGATACTTTTTTAGCTTCATTAATCAATCATCAGTCTGTTTTGTGGAATTTTTTTTTAAAAAGTTTAAATTAAAATTAAAATTAAATAATTATCTTAAAACAAGTTCAAAATACAAAAAAAAAATATTTTGAAACCTAATGATATTTTAACTCCTTAAAAACTCAAAACTTTCATTACCTTATGGTTTAAATATAAAAGCTTAAAACAAACGGTTGAATTTGTAATGAATTCTTGTTATAGGAATTCAAAAAATTCTTGAGTATGTTTTTCAAAAGTTTAGAGCAAATGTATTCAATTCGATTTTTTTGACAAAATAATTTTTCAATATTTTAACTTGATTGAACATAATAAAACAATTTCGCAAAGTTTAATTATTTTTTGTGGCATTCATTCATTTTTGAATGTGGAATTTTTCACGTTTGTGATGTTAATAAAGACTTTATTCAATAAATAATTCTCTCATGTACAGTAAATTTCGGGGCTTCTATAGGTTACGCTCCAATTATGGAATGGATTTTTATCTAATGTGTAAGCAATATCGTACCAATTTGGCTAACACGATTTTAAGTTTAAATTTTTAAAATGGTTTGTTTCGACTGAAACATTGAATACGACACAAAAAAAAAACCCAAATTAACGTACTATTCAACTTCATGACTTCAACAAGCTTTTGAAGAGACTCAATCGAATATCAAAAAAGGGGGAAAAACTGCATATGAAAAACAGTTTCCAGCATTACTGCACTCAATAAATCGTCTCCTTCTCAGTTCGTTAATATTTTGTTAAAAAAAACTTAAAATAAAGGTATTACCATTCGACGACTCTCATAAACTCCCCCCTTACATCGTATTGAGAAATGTTCAATAAACCGATCATTTTCATTACCCCTTGCCAAGCGAAACGTGGAGCAATCTCAGCTCAAAACGAGTGGGGAAAAAATCACCTCGAAAACTTACGACCCATCATCATTGGCGACGGGTGTGCCGAAAATTTCCGGAAAAACTGCTTTTTCAGCTTTCAGCTGCTACTGTACTAATGGGTGGTGGGTGTAAAAAAGAGTGCCAAATAACCATGTCAAGTTTATGGGGCCAACTTTTCACCCCTTCTGCCATTTCTTTTTTTTTTTAGAGAGAAAAAGAGCGGCCAAAATACCGTTTAACACATTTGCGATTTTTGTTTCTTTTCAGCTCGATCTAAAAATGTGGGCTGCTGCCGATTTAATTTTCATATTAAATGTTTGATTCATAGACCCCCAACTTTGAAGGTTTTTATATTTTCACCGTAATTCTTTGACAGAAATTGTTTCTTTTAACCTTATAGAAACGTTTCGAGAATTAAATCATCTCATAATTGTTCACGTTAAGGATGAAATTCACACCACATAGGACATCATTCATTTCCAATGTCCTGGACAAATCGGATTATCACCTATCTCTGGAACTGGTCCATCTTTTGAGCTTTCACTTTTCCTGGGAACTGGAAGTTGAAACCACAAGAAGAATCGTCCTGATTCGGAACACGTGTTGCCCCAAGGCTCAAAACTCCCACCTCCGAGCACCTTTGGATCAGTTTTCGAGAAAAACCAGAGAGAAACCAGAATTAGACTCAGTCACGTGTGTTACAATCCATCTGACAAGTTTCCTCCGGAGACAGACAGCAGAACCTGTCGGCTCGAAGGACCAAAAGCCAGAAATTCTTCTTCATTCCCTCATCCAAGAGCGGTGGCAGGAGAATTTCAATCTTTTACAGCCATCTCAACTGAATTGGAAAATGTGTAGAGGCAAACTGCCACTTTGGGAAGGACATATGTTTTCCCGTCTCAGAACGTCCAACTGGCTCCTCTTTCCTCGAATAAGTTAACGGCATCTGGTCCTTCGAGCCTGTTGCTGCCACTTTTTCTAATATTGGGGGAAATGAAATGATTTGAAAAGTGTTTTTCCCAACATTGAACGGACGAAAACGTATGATGACGATTGGATGTTCTTTTTCTGTTCTGTTTTGGTTTGGTTTGCGGTTTTGATAGGTTTTTCACTTTATTTGTTGAACATTATGGTCATATCTTGATGGGATTTTGTTGCCTTGGCCAAAGTGGTTATGGCTCGTATCTTTGTGAGAGATTCCGAGAAATATCCAAGCCCAGATAGACTGTAAGTCATAAATTCATAAATTGAAAAACTGTCTAAACCATTACAACAAATAAAATCTCAGTTTCCAAACATCAATGATGAAAATTGTAAGAGACTTAAACAGTAACAAAAAACATGATCTAATAAAATATCCAAACTTGTCAAAGTCAAAAATATCAAAATTGCCAAAATTGTCAAAATTGTCAAAATTGTCAAAATTGTCAAAATTGTCAACATTGTCAAAATTGTCAAAATTGTCAAAATTGTCAAAATTGTCAAAATTGTCAAAATTGTCAAAATTGTCAAAATTGTCAAAATTGTCAAAATTGTCAAAATTGTCAAAATTGTCAAAATTGTCAAAATTGTCAAAATTGTCAAAATTGTCAAAATTGTCAAAATTGTCAAAATTGTCAAAATTGTCAAAATTGTCAAAATTGTCAAAATTGTCAAAATTGTCAAAATTGTCAAAATTGTCAAAATTGTCAAAATTGTCAAAATTGTCAAAATTGTCAAAATTGTCAAAATTGTCAAAATTGTCAAAATTGTCAAAATTGTCAAAATTGTCAAAATTGTCAAAATTGTCAAAATTGTCAAAATTGTCAAAATTGTCAAAATTGTCAAAATTGTCAAAATTGTCAAAATTTTCAAAATTGTCAAAATTGTCAAAATTGTCAAAATTGTCAAAATTGTCAAAATTGTCAAAATTGTCAAAATTGTCAAAATTGTCAAAATTGTCAAAATTGTCAAAATTGTCAAAATTGTCAAAATTGTCAAAATTGTAAAAATTGTAAAAATTGTAAAAATTGTCAAAATTGTCAAAATTGTCAAAATTGTCAAAATTGTCAAAATTGTCAAAATTGTCAAAATTGTCAAAATTGTCAAAATTGTCAAAATTGTTAAAATTGTCAAAATTGTCAAAATTGTCAAAATTGTCAAAATTGTCAAAATTGTCAAAATTGTCAAAATTGTCAAAATTGTCAAAATTGTCAACATTGTCAAAATTGTCAAAATTGTCAAAATTGTCAAAATTGTCAAAATTTTCAAAATTGTCAAGATTGTCAAAATTGTCAAAATTGTCAAAATTGTCAAAATTGTCAAAATTGTCAAAATTGTCAAAATTGTCAAAATTGTCAAAATTGTCAAAATTGTCAAAATTGTCAAAATTGTCAAAATTGTCAAAATTGTCAAAATTGTCAAAATTGTCAAAATTGTCAAAATTGTCAAAATTGTCAAAATTGTCAAAATTGTCAAAATTGTCAAAATTGTCAAAATTGTCAAAATTGTCAAAACTGTCAAAATTGTCAAAATTGTCAAAATTGTCAAAATTGTCAAAATTGTCAAAATTGTCAAAATTGTCAAAATTGTCAAAATTGTCAAAATTGTCAAAATTGTCAAAATTGTCAAAATTGTCAAAATTGTCAAAATTGTCAAAATTGTCAAAATTGTCAAAATTGTCAAAATTGTCAAAATTGTCAAAATTGTCAAAATTGTCAAAATTGTCAAAATTGTCAAAATTGTCAAAATTGTCAAAATTGTCAAAATTGTCAAAATTGTCAAAATTGTCAAAATTGTCAAAATTGTCAAAATTGTCAAAATTGTCAAAATTGTCAAAATTGTCAAAATTGTCAAAATTGTCAAAATTGTCAAAATTGTCAAAATTGTCAAAATTGTCAAAATTGTCAAAATTATCAAAATTGTCAAAATTTATCAAAATTGTCAAAATTGTCAAAATTGTCAAAATTGTCAAAATTGTCAAAATTGTCAAAATTGTCAAAATTGTCAAAATTGTCAAAATTGTCAAAATTGTCAAAATTGTCAAAATTGTCAAAATTGTCAAAATTGTCAAAATTGTCAAAATTGTCAAAATTGTCAAAATTGTCAAAATTGTCAAAATTGTCAAAATTGTCAAAATTGTCAAAATTGTCAAAATTGTTAAAATTGTCAAAATTGTCAAAATTGTCAAAATTGTCAAAATTGTCAAAATTGTCAAAATTGTCAAAATTATCAAAATTGTCAAAACTGTCAAAATTGTCAAAATTGTCAAAATTGTCAAAATTGTCAAAATTGTCCAAATTGACAAAATTGTCAAAATTGTCAAAATTGTCAAAATTGTCAAAATTGTCAAAATTGTCAAAATTGTCAAAATTGTCAAAATTGTCCAAATTGTCAAAATTGTCAAAATTGTCAAAATTGTCAAAATTGTCAAAATTGTCAAAATTGTCAAAATTGTCAAAATTGTCAAAATTGTCAAAATTGTCAAAATTGTCAAAATTGTCAAAATTGTCAAAATTGTCAATTGCCAAAACTGTCCAAATTGTCAAACATGACAAAAATGACAAAAATGACAAAAATGACAAAAATGACAAAAATGACAAAAATGACAAAAATGACAAAAATGACAAAAATGACAAAAATGACAAAAATGACAAAAATGACAAAAATGACAAAAATGACAAAAATGACAAAAATGACAAAAATGACAAAAATGACAAAAATGACAAAAATGACAAAAATGACAAAAATGACAAAAATGACAAAAATGACAAAAATGACAAAAATGACAAAAATGACAAAAATGACAAAAATGACAAAAATGACAAAAATGACAAAAATGACAAAAATGACAAAAATGACAAAAATGACAAAAATGACAAAAATGACAAAAATGACAAAAATGACAAAAATGACAAAAATGACAAAAATGACAAAAATGACAAAAATGACAAAAATGACAAAAATGACAAAAATGACAAAAATGACAAAAATGACAAAAATGACAAAAATGACAAAAATGACAAAAATGACAAAAATGACAAAAATGACAAAAATGACAAAAATGACAAAAATGACAAAAATGACAAAAATGACAAAAATGACAAAAATGACAAAAATGACAAAAATGACAAAAATGACAAAAATGACAAAAATGACAAAAATGACAAAAATGACAAAAATGACAAAAATGACAAAAATGACAAAAATGACAAAAATGACAAAAATGACAAAAATGACAAAAATGACAAAAATGACAAAAATGACAAAAATGACAAAAATGACAAAAATGACAAAAATGACAAAAATGACAAAAATGACAAAAATGACAAAAATGACAAAAATGACAAAAATGACAAAAATGACAAAAATGACAAAAATGACAAAAATGACAAAAATGACAAAAATGACAAAAATGACAAAAATGACAAAAATGACAAAAATGACAAAAATGACAAAAATGACAAAAATGACAAAAATGACAAAAATGACAAAAATGACAAAAATGACAAAAATTACAAAAATTACAAAAATTACAAAAATGACAAAAATGACAAAAATGACAAAAATGAAAAAAATGACAAAAATAACAAAAATGACAAAAATGACAAAAATGACAAAAATGACAAAAATGACAAAAATGACAAAAATGACAAAAATGACAAAAATGACAAAAATGACAAAAATGACAAAAATGACAAAAATGACAAAAATGACAAAAATGACAAAAATGACAAAAATGACAAAAATGACAAAAATGACAAAAATGACAAAAATGACAAAAATGACAAAAATGACAAAAATGACAAAAACGACAAAAATGACAAAAATGACAAAAATGACAAAAATGACAAAAATGACAAAAATGACAAAAATGACAAAAATGACAAAAATGACAAAAATGACAAAAATGACAAAAATGACAATAATGACAAAAATGACAAAAATGACAAAAATGACAAAAATGACAAAAATGACAAAAATGACAAAAATGACAAAAATGACAAAAATGACAAAAATGACAAAAATGACAAAAATGACAAAAATGACAAAAATGACAAAAATGACAAAAATGACAAAAATGACAAAAATGACAAAAATGACAAAAATGACAAAAATGACAAAAATGACAAAAATGACAAAAATGACAAAAATGACAAAAATGACAAAAATGACAAAAATGACAAAAATTACAAAAATGACAAAAATGACAAAAATGACAAAAATGACAAAAATGACAAAAATGACAAAAATGACAAAAATGACAAAAATGACAAAAATGACAAAAATGACAAAAATGACAAAAATGACAAAAATGACAAAAATGACAAAAATGACAAAAATGACAAAAATGACAAAAATGACAAAAATGACAAAAATGACAAAAATGACAAAAATGACAAAAATGACAAAAATGACAAAAATGACAAAAATGACAAAAATGACAAAAATGACAAAAATGACAAAAATGACAAAAATGACAAAAATGACAAAAATGACAAAAATGACAAAAATGACAAAAATGACAAAAATGACAAAAATGACAAAAATGACAAAAATGACAAAAATGACAAAAATGACAAAAATGACAAAAATGACAAAAATGACAAAAATGACAAAAATGACAAAAATGACAAAAATGACAAAAATGACAAAAATGACAAAAATGACAAAAATGACAAAAATGACAAAAATGACAAAAATGACAAAAATGACAAAAATGACAAAAATGACAAAAATGACAAAAATGACAAAAATGACAAAAATGACAAAAATGACAAAAATGACAAAAATGACAAAAATGACAAAAATGACAAAAATGACAAAAATGACAAAAATGACAAAAATGACAAAAATGACAAAAATGACAAAAATGACAAAAATGACAAAAATGACAAAAATGACAAAAATGACAAAAATGACAAAAATGACAAAAATGACAAAAATGACAAAAATGACAAAAATGACAAAAATGACAAAAATGACAAAAATGACAAAAATGACAAAAATGACAAAAATGACAAAAATGACAAAAATGACCAAAATGACAAAAATGACAAAAATGACAAAAATGACAAAAATGACAAAAATGTCAAAAATGACAAAAATGACAAAAATGACAAAAATGACAAAAATGACAAAAATGACAAAAATGACAAAAATGACAAAAATGACAAAAATGACAAAAATGACAAAAATGACAAAAATGACAAAAATGACAAAAATGACAAAAATGACAAAAATGACAAAAATGACAAAAATGACAAAAATGACAAAAATGACAAAAATGACAAAAATGACAAAAATGTCAAAAATGACAAAAATGACAAAAATGACAAAATTGACAAATAAAATGAAAAAAATGACAAAAATGACAAAAATGACAAAAATGACAAAAATGACAAAAATGACAAAAATGACAAAAATGACAAAAATGACAAAAATGACAAAAATGACAAAAATGACAAAAATGACAAAAATGACAAAAATGACAAAAATGACAAAAATGACAAAAATGACAAAAATGACAAAAATGACAAAAATGACAAAAATGACAAAAATGACAAAAATGACAAAAATGACAAAAATGACAAAAATGACAAAAATGACAAAAATGACAAAAATGACAAAAATGACAAAAATGACAAAAATGACAAAAATGACAAAAATGACAAAAATGACAAAAATGACAAAAATGACAAAAATGACAAAAATGACAAAAATGACAAAAATGACGAAAATGACAAAAATGACAAAAATGACAAAAATGACAAAAATGACAAAAATGACAAAAATGACAAAAATGACAAAAATGACAAAAATGACAAAAATGACAAAAATGACAAAAATGACAAAAATGACAAAAATGACAAAAATGACAAAAATGACAAAAATGACAAAAATGACAAAAATGACAAAAATGACAAAAATGACAAAAATGACAAAAATGACAAAAATGACAACAAATGACAAAAATGACAAAAATGACAAAAATGACAAAAATGACAAAAATGACAAAAATGACAAAATTGACAAATAAAATGAAAAAAATGACAAAAATGACAAAAATGACAAAAATGACAAAAATGTCAAAAATGACAAAAATGACAAAAATGACAAAAATGACAAAAATGACAAAAATGACAAAAATGACAAAAATGACAAAAATGACAAAAATGACAAAAATGACAAAAATGACAAAAATGACAAAAATGACAAAAATGACAAAAATGACAAAAATGACAAAAATGACAAAAATGACAAAAATGACAAAAATGACAAAAATGACAAAAATGACAAAAATGACAAAAATGACAAAAATGACAAAAATGACAAAAATGACAAAAATGACAAAAATGACAAAAATGACAAAAATGACAAAAATGACAAAAATGACAAAAATGACAAAAATGACAAAAATGACAAAAATGACAAAAATGACAAAAATGACAAAAATGACAAAAATGACAAAAATGACAAAAATGACAAAAATGACAAAAATGACAAAAATGACAAAAATGACAAAAATGACAAAAATGACAAAAATGACAAAAATGACAAAAATGACAAAAATGACAAAAATGACAAAAATGACAAAAATGACAAAAATGACAAAAATGACAAAAATGACAAAAATGACAAAAATGACAAAAATGACAAAAATGACAAAAATGACAAAAATGACAAAAATGACAAAAATGACAAAAATGACAAAAATGACAAAAATGACAAAAATGACAAAAATGACAAAAATGACAAAAATGACAAAAATGACAAAAATGACAAAAATGACAAAAATGACAAAAATGACAAAAATGACAAAAATGACAAAAATGACAATAATGACAAAAATGACAAAAATGACAAAAATGACAAAAATGACAAAAATGACAAAAATGACAAAAATGACAAAAATGACAAAAATGACAAAAATGACAAAAATGACAAAAATGACAAAAATGACAAAAATGACAAAAATGACAAAAATGACAAAAATGACAAAAATGACAAAAATGACAAAAATGACAAAAATGACAAAAATGACAAAAATGACAAAAATGACAAAAATGACAAAAATGACAAAACTGACAAAAATGACAAAAATGACAAAAATGACAAAAATGACAAAAATGACAAAAATGACAAAAATGACAAAAATGACAAAAATGACAAAAATGACAAAAATGACAAAAATGACAAAAATGACAAAAATGACAAAAATGACAAAAATGACAAAAATGACAAAAATGACAAAAATGACAAAATGACAAAAATGACAAAAATGACAAAAATGACAAAAATGACAAAAATGACAAAAATGACAAAAATGACAAAAATGACAAAAATGACAAAAATGACAAAAATGAAAAAAACTGAAAAAAATGAAAAAAAAAAACAAAAAAGAAAAAAATGACAAAAATGAAAAAAATGACTAAAAAAACAAAAATGACAAAAATGACAAAAATGACACAAAAACGACACAAAAATGACACAAAAATGACACAAAAATGACACAAAAATGACACAAAAATGACACAAAAATGACACAAAAATGACACAAAAATGACACAAAAATGACACGAAAATTACACAAAACTAACACAAAAATGACAAAATAATGATAGAAAAATGAAACAGAAATTGAAACAAAAATAACATAAAAGTGACACCAAAATGACATTAAATTTACTTCAAATGATACCGAAATGTTACAAAAATAGTGAAAATATGGTACAAAAAAAGTTAAAGAATGATACAAAATCGACGCAAAAATGACACGAAGTTGACACAAAATTGATTCAAAATGGCACAATAATGACACAAAAATGGCACAAAAATGGCACAAAAATGGCACAAAAATGACACAAAAAAGACACAAAAATGATACAAAAATAATACAAAAATGGCACAAATATGAAACAAACCTGGCGCAAAAATAACACCAAAAATAGTAAAAAAATAGCGCGAAAATGACACAAAAATGATACAAAAATAACACGAAGATGACAGAAAACTTACCGAAAATGGTAGCAAAATGATATAAAAATGACACAAAAATGCCAAAAAAAAATGACACAAAAATTACACAAAATCGACACAAAAATTACAAAAATGAAACTCAAAAATGGCATAAATATGGCCCAAAATGACATAAAATTGACTTTTGAATGTAACAATAATGATTCGAACATTGCCCAAAAGTTTAAATCGTGTTAAAAAAAACATTAAAATTTGAAAATTTGAAGTTTGTTTTGAGGATGTGGGTAATTTCGGATTGAGGAATTGAATTTTTTACGAAATCTTAAAATCGATTTTATTTCCCTCAAGTCAAAAACACACTTCAATCTTCCATCACCAAACTGTACGAAAACTAATCGAAGTTACTGAACAGGAATCACTTGAACTTTTAGCACTTAATTAACACCGAACCCGCGTCACAGTCAATTATAGTTCAATACTTGCGGTTGGTGCCAGAAGTTTTTTTTTCTGGATCAAGTTCCCCTTCCCTGGGATCTCGATTCACTTCTCGGAATCCGGAACTGAATAAGTGAAACCCGAGAACACTCAACGACGAGACTAGCAGTTTCCACCAACCTTTTCCTCATCATTAATGCTAGTAGCAGTTGAAGAAGTACCTTCGCAGAATCCTTCAACGATTGGATCCAATTTTAGCCTTTTATCACCGCCGTCGTCGCCCCGATTCCTCCAATAGTTGATCCACTTTTCCTCTTCCGATTCAGGGTTGAAGTTTCGGTTCAAGTTTTCCACCATCGTTGGCGAATTTCCACCACAAGCATCACTCGACTGCTGCCGGGTATCGATTTTTGACCCTTGCCCATCGGAATCTTCGCCAGGGTCTTCCCCTTCCTCCGATTCGGAAGAAGAAGACGACGAGGAGCAACAGGAGGACAGTTTCCGAGAAGTCCGGTCATCAGCTTCAGTCTTTTTTCGTGAACGGGGGCCAAGAATCTCGTTATTATAGTTGCTCCGATGCTGGGGGTCAACTTGCGACGGATTTCGGTAATCTGGGGAAGGTTTTGGGGCCAGTTTCGGTGGATGATGACTGCTGGTTGGAGATTTACGACCTGCAAACAGTTTTAGTCGAAATTAAAGCAGCGATTCTCGAGAAGTTATTTCATTAAGCTATTGTTGGAATTTGTTTCTCTATCCTGGAGCACTTTGGAGAAGGTTGAGAAATCGGTAAGTAAAACGAAAAACGCTGTAAATTGTTATCAGAATTTTGGCTTATAGCTAAAGTCAATGTTTTGGCATTGAACTGTGTTGTAATAAATCAAAATGATAAAATATATATTCAAATCATCTCCTTTTTAAGAAACCATGTATTTTCGTTGGTTAAAACAATTGCATAGATAAAAGACGTCATATCGAAAAAGTTTGCATCGGAAATAACAGATATTTTCAACTTGAAATGTTCCACGAGTGTTGGTTATTCAATTCGGAAGCATGGGCTTGTTTAAGCTGATTTTGTGTTCTTCTTTTCAATGTTTACTCAAAAATATTTCCAATTTTCAATTATTCTTACCACTCGTCTCATCCTCGTTTCGACTGGTGAAAAATCTCCCAAAGCTCACAATCAGCTCATCGACCAGCCGACTATTCGATACGGATCCGGTTCCTGGCTTCTGTTCCGAAATCGGTTCCCCATGAGCAGCTCCCTTAACGCCACCGAACAGCTGCTCCTTCGTCGTCGGTGGATCCTGCACCAGATACTTGTTCTTCTTCACCTCCACATCCAGGAAGGTCTTAAATTCCCGCCGGAAGTAATCGTTAATGAGCCGCCATATTCCGGTACTGTAGCCCAGAATCACGGCTATGAAGAAGAAACTTCTAAACGCTAGAAGAAGCATGTCTTTATTTTTTTTTTAAATCACTACACTTGATTGGATTAAGTTTGTTCAGAGTTTTTTCTTCTTGGTTTTCCGGGAAGGAACACTCACAAAAACACTCAAAATTCATCCTCCTGCTCATCGCCGCCGTAGATCCAGGACCGGATAATTTCGAAGGATTGTTTCATCTGGGGCCAGCCCATCGTGAAAAACACCACCAAAGTATTGGCAATCACAAACAGTTTCATCATTTCCACCGCTGGAGCAGGGAAACCAGTCGAAGAATCCGGAGAAAAAAGGCACAAAATATTAGACAGGAGATTCGATTACCTAGCGCAGATGTTTGGAAGATTCCAGTTTTATCTAGGGTGACCAGACTTTAACATAAAACATGAAAAATTGACCGAAATTGTCAAAATTGTCTAAAATGTCAAAATTGTAGAAATTGTCAAAATTGTCAAAATTGTCATAAAGTCAAAATTGTCTAAATGGTCCAAATTATTGTTGAAACTCACTACCGGTGATGTTTACTCCACGGCGATTAATGTCGACTGACAAACTGCGTTGCAAATGTAAACAATAACAAAGAGGCGAAAGTGAGAGAGAGCGTCAATTCGCTATAGAGTTGTTTTTGACATTTCTTACGCACACTTGCTGAGCGTGTACAGATGAGACGGGACAATTAACCTCAAAAGCTCTCGGTACAAAAAACGGGCAGCCGGCCGACGCACATGGTCCTTTTCGAGGTTAATTGTCCCAAAACTGAAAAGTGTTGGTGAAACAACCAGCATAATATCACGAACACTACCAGCGGCAAATAGGACTATTGTTCTAAAAATCGACGTAGAGTGAATTTGTAGTGTTCTCTGGAATAGATGCCAGGGGAACAGTAAGGAAATCATAAGAAAAGTTTTGCCAATATAACGGGTGGATAATCCGACATATCCATCACTACTGTAACCTTACTGGATTATAAGACTTGACGGGAATAAAGATGATTATGTTATCAGTTTCCGATACAAAATAGTATTACATCTTTTTTAATATCACAAAAGGTTATGGACCCAGTGGTTAACTGGCTGTAGTTCTGTATTTACGGTTATCTGGGTTGCGATGTCGAACCCGAAGTGTGAAGGGTGTATCGCAGTAGGCGGAGCTGGTGGTCAATCAGCTGTCGGTTGACCAACCTTCGGAGGCCAGCAGCTTCCTCAGGCCGCTGCTGGTTTGGCGCTGCCGCACACGGCGTTCGGGTTCACGAAGGAACTGCTGTTCGACGGTAGAGCGGAGATATTCGGAGCCTGGAAGATGCGCCTCAAGAGACGTTTGGCCAGGCTGAAGCTCTCCCACACCCTGGTTCGGATTCCGATGGAGGAGATGGACTAGCTGACGTTGGAAGATGCCGAGGAAGAAGCCTCCAGAGCTGTTAGGTTCCAGAGGCGGATGGAACAGGAGGTCCATCCATTCATCAACAACGATGTCTTGAATAAAATTGTCGGGGTCAATTTTGTCAAGGACGCCTTGGACATTCCCTGCGACTCCTACCTGGTTAAGGGTTCGAGCGCGATCATCGCAATGCGAGGGCGATTGAACAATCTCGCTATGAAGAGGTTCGACTCACTGCCGTCTGTTTTTTATGAGTACGACCTCATCATACGGGAGATGGACCGGATGGGAGCAAACCTGAGCAGAGGCGAGAAAGTCCACTTGATGCTGCTAGCAATACCGCCAGGCTACAGCAACATCCAGGGTGCGCTGGCTGTTCTGCCGCTAGAGGAGCTCAACTCAAGGTCAATAGTCGATATCAAGCGGTTGTTCCTTGATTCTGAGCTCCTCCAAAACATCAGCACTTCCTAAACCAACATCATGCTTTGCGGACCGCGCCAGAGAAAGGTGCTTCGGGTGCGGCGAGAAGGGTCACTTCAAGTCGCGCTATCCCAAGCTGAAAGCGGCCAAGAAGAACGGAAGTTGGCCCGTGTGAAGTGCAAGCAGTCAGAAGAGGCGTGCGTCCGGGCGGTTAGCACTTTTGGTCCCTAAGTGCAGATGCCGAACGCGAAGCAGCGGCTAGAACGGTACGGCGCGTCGTCACCATTCCTGGCGAGGCAGCTAGTGCAGGTCGCAAGCAGGTAGGAGTTACGATCGCAGGCGTGGCGGCCCCGCATTCGAGGCTAACGAGTTCTTAAGTTGGCTCCTCCGCAGGTTGACGGAACCCGGAAGAAGGCCGTCGGTCAGGCAAAGGTTGTCACCAAGGCCTCTACGAAAGGCGAGAGGTGTGTTCGCTTCGTGGTGGATTCCGGAGCGACTCATCACATGGTCTTTTTTTTTTAGTTGGTAACCACAGGTGGTAAATCTCGGTTTACGGATTGTATTCCAAGGCACGGCGAGCCACCGCGTCCCCCCAGTTTGCTACTCTGGGTCCATGGGTACAATGGGAAGACTCATGATATACTCCGTGTATACCCCCTACTCCCTAAACTCCACCTGGGGCCGCAGACCTGGTTCCCACCTCGAACTGTTTAGTACACTATACTTCAATAGTGGGAGGTCTATTCGCGCTAATGCGCTCCAAGGCAATACTCATTGACGAGACCACTTTCACCTCAACCTCTCATCCTTACGACTCGACGCCTGAACTCTCCTCTAACGACTTGAGAACCGACATCTCCTCGCAATGACTCGAGGTTCCCACACAAACCTCTCCTCTTCGCGACTCGAGGCTTGATCTCTCCTCTAACGACTTGAGATCCGACCCCTCCTCGCATCGACTCGAGATTTACCTCTCCTCTGCACGATTCAAGGCCCGATCTCTCCTCTAACGACTTGAAATCTGACATCTCTTCGTAATGACTCGAGGTGACCACTTGCACCCCTCCTCTTGTTGGTAAGGGGCCTGATCCCTCCTCTTACGACTCGAGACCCGACCCCTTATCATAAAGACTCGGGGTTGACCACACAAACCTCTCCGCCTGGAGGTTTGAGACCTGACCTCTCCTCTAACGACTCGAAGCCCGACCTCTTATCTTCAGGGTTCGAAGTTTGCAACCTTGCCCGTCGTGTGCCAGATCGAGAGCAGCTTATCCTAGACTCGCGCCTGTCACGGCACACGCGCGGGACTTAACGCAACGACTCGGATGATTCCCGACGAAGACGTCATCCTACTCCGACTCGAATGGCTCACCCGGCGTCGAGAGCCACTCTACCCGTGGGTATTCTCCGAACGTGGAATAACCCTTTCCCAACGATTTCCACTGCGAAGAAGGTCAAGTCTTATCCCCGCAGCTTCTGTCGTTGAGAACCGCTCTACTCGGATACTCCCCGAAGGTGGAGCATCCTACGCACGAACGCGGCGCACCCACGGCATCCGCTACGCAGAAGGTATTGTCTTATCTTTGTAACTTCAAACCGCGGGGTCGGACGCAGTCTACTCGACAGCCCCCCGTCGATGGGGTCAGTCTACTCCGACCGTTGTCCGGTCTTCTTTATCCCCCTTGGTTGGCAACCCTAGGATTTTTGGCCCGCGGATTTTTCCTGCCCGTTGTGTGCCAGATCGAGAGCAGCTTATCCTAGACTCGCGCCTGTCACGGCACACATTCGGGACTTGGAACGCTACGACTCGGATGTTTCCCGACGGTGACGACATCCTACACCGACTCGAGAGGCTCGCCCGGCGTCGAGAGCCTCTCTACCCGTGGGTATCCCCCGACAGTGGTTAACCCTCTTCCCTCGAGATCCGCTACGAGGAAGGTATAGTCTTATCCCCGCAGTTTCCCTCTTAGGAAGCGACACTACTCGGATACCCCCCGACAATGGGGTATCCTACACACGTTCGCGGCGCACCCCTGACCTCCGCTACGCAGAAGATGTTGCCTTATCTTTGTAGCTTCGATCAGGGGATCGGACGCACACTAATCAGATGCTCCCCGCCGATGGAGTCATCCTATCATCACATGGTCTGTGACGAGAAATTAGTGGAGGACATCTTG
Organism: Uranotaenia lowii; assembly: GCF_029784155.1. Classification (NCBI taxonomy): domain Eukaryota; kingdom Metazoa; phylum Arthropoda; class Insecta; order Diptera; family Culicidae; genus Uranotaenia; species Uranotaenia lowii. Next base: position 26,391,089 of record NC_073691.1, on the reverse strand, counting down.
AAGCTGGCCAAACCGATCGAGCTGTCCTCAGCCAAAACTGGTGAGTCAATAAGGGCTAATAAGAAAGGCAATGTACCCCTTAAGACCATGGTTAATCTATATATATAAAAATGAATTTCTGTCTGTCTGTCTGTCTGTCTGTCTGTCTGTCTGTCTGTCAGTCTGTCTGTCTGTCTGTTCCCTATAGACTCGGAAACTACTGAACCGATTTGCGTGAAACTTGGTAGATGGGGGTATTGGAGGCAGGGGAAGGTTCCTATTATAGTTTGAGACCCCTCCCTTTCTCATGAAGGGGGGGAGGGGCCTCCCAAGCAAAAGTCAATTTTTCGCATAAATCGAGAACCAATCAAGTAAATGGTATCAAATTTGGCATGGGGTGGTATTTGGGCACAAGGAATATTTCTATGAATATTAGGTACCCCTCCCTCCTCTCAATGGGGTGATAGGAAGGGGGGAGGGGGGCTACCTTACAATTTATCATACAACTCGAAAACTAATCAAGATATTGGAACCAAATTTGGCATGGGAAGGTATTTGGATACGAAAAATAATTCAATGGTTATTCGGGACCCCTCCCTCTTTCCAGAAGAAAGGGGGGGGCCTTTTTCATAATTTTTTACATAACTCAAAAACTAATAAAGCAAATGGAACCAAATTTAGCATGGAAGGGTATTTGGATACGAAAAATATTTCTATGATTATTTGAGACCCCTCCCTCTATCCGTAGGGAGATATTAACGGGGGAGGGGCCTCTTTTATAATTTTTTACATAACTCAAAAACTAATTAAGCTAATGGAACCAAATTTGGCATGGGCGGATATTTGGGAACGTGACATGTTCTAATGATTGTCTGAGACCCCTTCCTTCTTCCAGCGGGGAGTAAGGAAAAAGGAAGGGGAGTTTCATACAATTTTTACTACATAACTCGAGAACTACAACCGCAAATGGAACCAAATTTGGCGTGGAACGATATTTGAGTACATGAAATGCTTCTATGAATATTTGGTATCCCTCACTCCTTCAAAGAAGTGGATGAAAAGGAGGGGAGAGGTCTTCCTTTCAATTTTCAGTATAATTGGAGAGCTGATCGAGAAAATTGAACCATATTTGGCATGTGAGGGTATTTGGAGACGAAAAATGTTTTTATAATAAATCGAAGCCCCACCTTTTCTCAGCGGAAAGATATAAAGGGGGAAAAAGGGGCTTCCATACAATTTTTTTTTTCATAACTTGAGAATAAATCGTGCAAATGATACCAAATTTGGCATCATAAAGTATTTGAATACGAAAAATATGTTTAGGAATATTAAGTTTTCACCCTTCCATTCAATGGGGAGAACGGAAGGGGGGATGGTACTTCCTTTCAAGTTTATGCATAATCCAATAAATTACAACGCAAATGAAACCAAATTTGGCATGGGATGGTATTTTAATACTAGATTTTTTTTTATGTTGAAACGATTCCTTTCTTGCAGTAGGAGGATAGAATTGAGAATATAGGAAGGGAAGAGGAATGCATTTAATTTTTTTTTAAATCCGAAAAATGGACAAAACTTGACATAAAAATTCATTTTGGTATGATTCTATGATTATCTGATCAGTGAGTAGGTACATAGGAGGAGGGAGGTGAGCCCAATACAATTTTGTTAGCATAAGTTCTCAATTTATGCTAACGAAGCCAATCAATGGAAACAAATATGGCATGGAAAGGTACTTGGTTACGAGATATGTTTCTACGATTGTTATAGACTCTTACGCTTCACAGTGTTGAGAGGGGAAGAAAGTAGAAGGCTCCATATAAATTTTGTTGTAAAGCTCAAAAACTTATCAACCAATGGAACTATATATGATATAAGAGGATTTTGGGGAACAAAAAAATGGGTATGATTATTAAAGATCCCGTCCTCCATTCACCAGGGGGTGAAAGGGAGGACAGGGGGGCTCTCTTATCAGTTTTTAGAACATATCAAGCAAAAACAACCAGATTTCATAAGTTAGATTGTTTGCGTAATATTAATTTGAGACCCTCCTTTTTCAGGGCGAAGCTTGAAGAAACAGATTAAAATTATCATATTTTTAACACAGATGCACAGATCAAGATTCAGAAAATTTGTTTAAGTCATCTTTGTATTGCAATTCGAAACTCCAGCTGTAGTTCTCATTTTAAAGCGGTTGCTTATTAATTTTGTTGTTATTTGATTTAAAATAATGCCAACAAAACAATAAAACTTTAAAAAGTTTCTGAAAATAACATTTGTTTTTGAAAGGTGTAGCAAAGCACACCGGGTCAGCTAGTGGTAAAATAAAGAAGATTTAGCTGGAAAACAGTCAAGCAAAAAGTTCAAGAGTCTGCAAATACCAAGGTCAAGTAGGCCACTTGAATTAGTGCACTCTGACGTTTGCGGATACATGGAAGAAACCATGTTTGATGGTCGTCGATATTTCGTGACATTCACGGATGACTACTCACATTTTACTGTAATCTACCTAATGGAACGCAAGAGCGAGGTTTTTGAGAAGTTTAAGGAGTTTGAAGCGATGGCAACGCCGCATTTTAATCAAAAATTGGCTAAACTTAGATGCGATAATGGTCGTGAGTACGTTGGAGGAGATTTTCTAAAATTTTGCAAGGCAAAAAGGCAAAATTGGTGTAAACAGAAACGTATACTCCTCAGCAGAATGGCATGAGCGAAAGAATCAACAGAACGTTGATGGAGAAAGTACTAGCAATACTCTACGAATGCGATCTTCCGAACTCGTTATGGGGAGAAACTGTGTTCTGCGCAGCTTATCTCACAAAACGATCGCCCACACGAGCTCTTGTGGATAACAAGACGCCATTCGAAATGTGGTATAGCAAGAAGCTTGACTTGAGCAATCTACGCATTTTTGGCTGCAATGCATATGCTCTAGTACCTAAAGAGAAGAGGCAGAAATTGGATCCAAAGAAGAAGAAACTAATCTTTGCGGGTTAAGCAAACAACGGCTACAGGTTATACAACAAGTCCTCACGTACACCGTAACGTAGTCTTTGATGCGCAAGAATTGCTAGATCGTCGAAATTGATCTACAATTTCGCAACCAGCAAGCCAAAATACGCTAGCAATAGAATCCGAACCTCCAGCAAAAAGTTCAGGAGCGTCTGAGAACTTCGTGGGTAACGAGAATGTTGAAGATGATCCCGAAGTCATCGTGGTTGACGATGAAGATTCAATTGAAGAACATCACGTGGGTAACGTTGATGAGTCTGATTATGATAGCGCACAAGATCTTGACAGTCGCACTGACGGCGAAGGGGAGGTTGGGTCACAACAGATTCCCGTTTGTAGTTCGCTGATCAGACATAGTACGCGTGATAGAAGGGCGCCAGAATTTTACACTGCCAAGATAGCAACAGACAATAGCGATGTTCCAAAAACTGTCGACCATTCGCAGACGAGGGACGACTGGCCAAAGTGGAAAAATTCCATCAGCGATGAATTGAGAGCCCTAAACGAAAATAAGACCTAGAATACGGTCGAGCGCTAACCCGAAGAACGAAAATCGATCTCATCAAAATGGGTATTTTCGATTACTTAAAGAAGATGGAAGATACAAAGCAAGATTAGTATCGATAGGTTGCTCACAGCGTTCTGGTTATGACTACGATGAAACGTTTGAGTCCGTTGTCAAAGTGGAGAGCGTACGTACAATATTGTCCTTAGCTTACCAGTCTGGTTCAACCATTCACCAGATGGACATAAAAACAGCCTTTCTCAATCGTCAATTTGAGGAAGAGATAAATATGAGACTTCCGAACGACGAAATGGGCAACTCACAACTCATCAGACTGCAGACAAGCCTGTTTGGCTTGAAATAACCAAGCAAGTCATGGAATCAACGATTCGACGAAATTGTAAAGAAACTCGGTTTCATTCCGCTGAAAAGTGACTGTTGCGTTTATCAATCTCAGGCTAGAGAGTGTAACCTAGTTCACTAGGTTGACGATATTCTTATAGTTTGCAAAGAGATGGCTGACCTGGTCTGGATTAAGACCGACCTTGGAAGGTTATTCCAAATGAAAGATTTTAAGAATTTAAATTAAAATTTCTTAGGAATGGATTTTTCAAGAGATTATCAAAAACAAACCATTGAAATGTCTCAGGTGGGTTACACCGAGAAAATACTTAAACGTTTTGGCATGTTTGATAGTAATCCCATAGGTACACCAATGGATCCGAATGTGCAGAGGACGAAGACGAAGGATGGTGAAACAACCAATTATCCTTTCAATGAACTGCTAGGATGTTTGCAAGTTACAAGCGACGCTTCTCGATGCGCATTGGGCGGGACTAAAGCGGATTCTACGATATCTGCGTGGTAGACGGAGAAAAAGCTGGTCTACACTAAGGTGTAGAGAACCCTGTTTTACTGGGATATGCCAATGCCGACTTCGCAAACGATGTCGATGACAGAAAGTCTATTTCTGGTCATGCTTTCAAGGTCTTTGGTAATCTAGTTTCGAGGTCAACGAAACGTCAACAGAATGTCAACAGAATAAACTTCCTTGGCGAGCCAGATGTGGTTAACACCGACTCTTTTCTAATTATGGAAGACAACATCCCTTGTAGACAATTCACAGAAGAACCAAGGAGTCATCAACGGATGAAGCATTTGGATCTGATAAAAAAGCTTCGGAAGGTCCACATCAAACACAGTTTGGAGGACCAACAGGCCGATGCATTCACCAAGTGGATTTCCAAGGCACAGCATCGCAAGCTGTTCGAGTTACTGAACGTGCAAATTGAGGGAAGGTGTTGAAACTCCCTCGCCACGACCCGACGATTTTTACTCCGCAGCGATTAATGTAGACTGACGAACCACGTGGCAAATGTAAACAATAACAGAGAGGCGAAAGTGAGAGAGAACGTCAATTCGCTATTGTTCTTAGAATCGACGAAGAATGAATTTGTAGTGTTCACTGGAATAGATTCCAGGGGAACAGTAAGGAAATCATAAGAAAAGTGTTGCCAATACAACGGATGGATAATCCGACATATCAATCACTACTGTAATCTTACTTGATTAAAAGACTTGACTGTCTGTCAAAATTGTCAAAATTGTCCAAATTTTCAAAATGGTCATAATTGTCAAAATTGTCAAAATTGTCAAAATTGTCAAAATTGTCAAAATTGTCAAAATTGTCAAAATTGTCAAAATTGTCTAAATTGTCAAAATTTTCAAAATTGTCAAAATTGTCAAAACTGTCAAAATTGTCAAAACTGTCAAAATTGACAAAGTTGACGAAATTGACAAAATTGTCAAAATTGTCAAAACTGTCAAAATTGTCACAATTGTCACAATTGTCAAAATTTTCAAAATTGTCAAAACTGTCAAAATTATCAAAATTGTCAAAATTGTCAAAATTGTCAAAATTTTCAAAATTGTCAAAATTGTCAAAATTGTCAAAATTGTCAAAATTGTCAAAATTGTCAAAATTGTCAAAATTGTCAAAATTGTCAAAATTTTCAAATTGTCAAAATTGTCAAAATTGTCAAATTGTCAAAATTGTCAAAATTTTCAAAATTGTCAAAATTGTCAAAATTGTCAAAATTGTCAAAATTGTCAAAATTGTCAAAATTGTCAAAATTGTCAAAATTGTCAAAATTGTCAAAATTGTCAAAATTGTCAAAATTGTCAAAATTGTCAAAATTGTCAAAATTGTCAAAATTGTCAAAATTGTCAAAATTGTCAAAATTGTCAAAATTGTCAAAATTGTCAAAATTGTAAAAATTGTCAAAATTGTCAAAATTGTCAAAATTGTCAAAATTGTCAAAATTGTCAAAATTGTCAAAATTGTCAAAATTGTCAAAATTGTCAAAATTGTCAAAATTGTCAAAATTGTCAAAATTGTCAAAATTGTCAAAATTGTCAAAATTGTCAAAATTGACAAAATTGACAAAATTGTCAAAATTGACAAAATTGTCAAAATTGTCAAAATTGTCAAAATTGTCAAAATTGTCAAAATTGTCAAAATTGTCAAAATTGTCAAAATTGTCAAAATTTTCAAAATTGTCAAAATTGTCAAAATTGTCAAAATTGTCAAAATTGTCAAAGTTGTCAAAATTGTCAAAATTGTCAAAATTGTCAAAATTGTCAAAATTGTCAAAATTGTCAAAATTAACAAAATTGACAAAATTGTCAAAATTTTCTAAATTTTCAAAATTGTCAAAATTGTCAAAATTGTCAGAATTGTCAAAATTGTCAAAATTGTCAAAATTGTCAAAATTGTCAAAATTGTCAAAATTGGCAAAATTGTCAAAATTGTCAAAATTGTCAAAATTGTCAAAGTTGCAAAATTGTCAAAATTGTCATTATTGATATACATAAATATGAATTTTCTTTTAAAATATTGGTTCAAACTAATCAAAATTTCACTCTGGTCACCCTAAGAATCTGGTCAGGCCTCACGTACGTACCTTGCTCGGATCGAATGTACTGGCCAAAGCCGGAATTGAATCCCTCGTCCAGAGATTGCAGTTTTTCTTGTTGCTCCTTTTGCTGTTGCTGTCCATTCGATGAGCCATGATTTTTGGCGCCTTTCCTCCCGGTTGGATCGTGATGCCGGCTGTTGCTGTTGCCAGTTTTGGATCCCATCGGTTCCCCGGAACCACCCGGAGATTTCCTATTATTGGCACCGGAAGGCATAATAAGGCATCGGAGTGTGTTTTCGTTTGCTTTACCGGAAATTTGGCAGAGGGAGTAAAAAAAGGGACTCTGTAAGAATTTGTTTACCGGACACTTAGGCTAGTGTGATTGGTTGCTTTATTTTGTTGGAAAACATCCTGAACATTTTGAGGGAATAATTTGAAGCAAGACTTTAAGAATCTGAAATTTCTAATTTAGACTTTCTCGGTAAAGCAACTTCCATGGAAAGTTTCCAAAAAAAAACTGGTCGGCAAGTCTAATCCTGATCAAGCATTTGAACAAGTAAACGAAAAATTTTCAATCATCCTAAGTGTCCTGCTAAATTTCGGAAAGCCTACTGAAAAAAGTTATCCGTATGATGTGGGTGGATGCTGGAAAGTTGGACCGAATGGGTTAAAGCTCTCGCCCACTTTCAAGGTAACTTTCGTTTCTAGATTAAGATTATCTCAGTTCAAATTTGAATGAAGTTTCTTCACTGTCCCAAGTTTAATGTCTTTGAACCCAGACATTTAGATTAAAATCAATTTCTCCCAAATTCCATTTCGATTCGATAGCACCCCAATACTCAGAAATAGCAAATGAAAGTTTTTTTTTTCAATATTCCATGTTTTGGTTTTATTTTGGTTCTGATTTTATCAAGAATTTAGAAATTATTTTGATTGATTTCACAAAAATTCTAAAATTTGTTCGTGTTTAAGCAGCAGCGGAAAAAATTTAAATGATTCAATAAATAAGAAAAACGACAAAATAGGTTTGGAATAGAAATAATTTGTCCACCAGAAAACAAATGGTTATATTAAAAATAAAAGAATTTCTCATGACCATATTGAAACAGTTATAAAACTGGCTGCATATAAAATGCCATAATAAAACTTTCTGATGCTAGTTGGCTTAAGCTGTGTTACTGGGGAGGTCTTTATACTTCCTGGGAAAAATGTTTTTTTCTCCAACTAACCCTTTTTTGTGTGAAATATGTTAGTTTTCAGAAAAGTTCAATGTCTTATTTTTGATTTCTGATACCCTGATCGCAGCTCCATCTCCCCAAAATAAACCACTTAAAATTGTTGCAACCCCTTGCAACCTTAGACAGGAGTGATATCGAATATTTTCCGCCAAATAATCAACGTCAAACAGCTGCTGCAACAGCTACACAAGAAATCACTCCAAGCACCATTCACCGAAAAAAAAACTTAAAAAGAATCGGTGCGTTACTTTTATAGAGCTGGAGCTAGCCGAGTGATTGCTTTCACGCTCGAATTATTTTCGATTGTACTGCCAAACGAGGGGACCTTCATAAACTCTGGCCCGCCGCCGTCAAAAATAAAACGGAACCTGGGTCCAACCGGTGCTTTTAAGTAGGTTGAAGTGAAGAGAGAAAAAAAAAACAGTAACGACCATCGAATTCCATGTTTTTTTTTGAGCCCCCTATCGTTCACCTCTTTCTGTCAAAAGTGTTTTTTCCTCTTGTAGAAAAAAAAATTAACGCCCACACCCACCTACGATTGACCAAAAAACCGCAATCGAATGGGGTGAGGTGGTGCTTTATCCGAAAATTCCATCTTAATTCAGCAGCTCAGGTAGTGCTTAATGCGCTGCTGCTCTAGAAACCTTGATTTATTTTCCAATCGATTTTGCTAGCTTCTCTTGTCTTTTTCGGGGGGCGTTTTCTTGTGCCATCAACTTCGAGTGAAGTAAGTCTGAAAATTCCGTTCAAAAATTCGATTTTGAACAGCCAAGTTCAAGGGTGCAACTGCAATCGTTATTTAATTATAGAATTTTCTATTTTGGAATCAATCATCGTCCAAACAATAGCTTAACAGTCAACGACAATTGCAAACTGTCAGCGCTAAAATAATAAAATCGAGGTCGGGGGAAATGCAATCCTTGGTCACTCACTTGGCGAGCTTTCATTAACAGCAAAGCTCTCGGCGAAGTTTCCCTGATTTCATGGGAAGGATTGCACTTTTCCAGCAATGTTCCAACAATCTCGGACTCCCATCACACTGTATGGAAGTGCTCCTGGTCCTGAATGAAGTTGACACCTTGGCGGGATTTTGTGAAATGGCCTGGCTGACTACCGACCGGCTGAAGTTGAACATTTTCCCCTTCTTCAGACATTTTCGATTCCTGACCTCCGGCCAGGGGGAAAAAAGCTTGGGGGTGTCAGTTGGATGTAAATTAGTTTTTGCATCCTACTCCTTTTACTTTCCTGAAGCTAGTTGCTGCATCATGCTGTCGGTAACGAGAAATAAAAGTTTCGTCTGGGATAAAGTTGTTACATTGAAGGATGGCTCTAGCTCTTCCTACTATTTTTTTCTCGTTTTTACCTCATTAACTGATTGAATATTCAACATGTTTACCTGTGGCCAAAAGGCTGAGGGTAACTTTTGGGAAAGCTAAATTCATTGTGCTACTTCAAATTGGAGTTCATCTGTGAATTTTAAATTTTTCAAGCAGTCTTACCTCCCAGCTTACATGAAATCGTAATAGAAGTGATAATCCAAATCGGCTTTTAGGACATTTTCAAGAACTATCATGAACACGTTTGTATTGAGTGATTTCCTATCATTCATTTTCGGGAAGCTTTGCCCAAAACACGTTGAATCGGATAGCAGTTTAGTCCATTTGTAAATATGTCTCCAAAAAGTTGAGACTATACTTATTCGACATTTACGATTTGAGCTATCCAAAAGTGAAATGATTTACGATAAATGGACGGTCCTTCAATTGAACACTCTATCCGGTTTTTCATTTTCTACTGATTCGTAGAAAGAAAATCGCACCTATAGAGCTATAGTGTGGATCATATCAACTGATGATTTAGCATCGTGGTAAGATATCGGACAGTGAACTCGGAGGACTGGAGTTCAAACATCGGCCGAGGACATTATTTTTTGTTTTACTCAAATTATTTAAAATTATTTTGTTGTTTTTTTGTGGGGAAATCAAATTGTTTGGATCTTGTCATTGTAGATATATTACCCGCAGTTTTGTAGCTATTTTTGTAAGTTCAATACAATTTTTTTTATCTGCTGTAAATTATTAAATGATTATGTTCTTTCTGCTATATACATTCTTAAATGTTAGCAGGGCTAAGGGAAAGACTGGTAAGATGAACTGGACATCCTAAGGTAAAATCGCATTAGAAAATCAGGTATAGCTTTTTTCATTGAAGTTTAGAAACTTCAGAAACTTTTCTGAACATATCCTAGGCGGACAAATCCGGGCTTTATATAAAGAAACCTGACAGAATCTGGACATTTGATTTCAAAATACAATAAAAGTGCTCGGGAGTTTCTTAAAAAAAAAATCAAGAAAAAAAACTTTTTTCCCTTAAAACTTATCCGCAGATTTGAAATCATATTGAAGGCCTCCATAAAACTTTTCATAATTATTTTATAAAACTTTCTCTGAAAATCTTGTTTTGGACGCATAAATAAAAAAAATTAACAAACAATTTTTTTTTCTACCCAATTTTTCAAATAAAATTAAGAGATCCGGGAATAATCCGGGCTATTTTCAATTAAATACGGGCTACCGGGTAAGACCGGACTTTACCCAAATTTTGTATTGAATATCCGGACAATTTGGCAAGCTGAGAGGCAGTGGAATTAGTAAATTTTCTTTTAAAAGGAATGTTTTAATAGCGATCTTGAACATGCTTTCAAATAACACCAAGGCCGGATTAAAGGGGGGGGGGGCAAAAGGGGCAATTGCCCCGGCCCCCCCGGCTCAGGGGGGCTTCCCGAAGGGAAAAAAGGTTTAACATTACCTTAATCATACTACTTCAATTTATACAAATCTATGAAAAGAACGGAAACTAGAAAATCGGAATGAAAACTTGAAATACAACAACTAAAGGGGCCTCCGTGAAATAATATCTAGAATAGTTTTCTCAAGTTAAGGGGGCCCCATAGAGTAAAAAGTGAAAGGCATTTTGCAGGCTGAGAATGTCAAAATCTCGGTATTGAATTTCAAAATTTTCAACCCAAAATCTGAAAAAATAAGGTAAACCGAATTCTTAAAAAAAACTCGACATAAAATTAAGAAGAATATGAGGCAAAACACCTCATATTTTGTCATTTAAATATCATTCTGAACAAAACAGGTAAAATAAAGAAAAACATCTCCACATTTTCATTACATACAAACGTCTTCCACAATGATAATGTTTATTATTACGTTAACTTTCCAAGTAATGGTTACTGCACTAAAATTGCAGCTCAATTCGCCAAAACTGGCTCACAGTGCTAATAGAGAACAGATAAGTTTTATAATAAACATTTCAGAATTTTAGCCAGGAAGTATCCGGATTAAGACAGGCTATTATTATAACTTTTCACTTTTCAATAATTATTATTGATATTTCCGTTAGTTTATAAATTCCTCAAACTTTTCCCTGCCTATTTTTGAAAATAAAATCTTAAAAAAAAACTGTAGTTGCATAAATTAAACCAATCGACAATACAAAGTTTTTTTCAATGAATTTCCATTCCAATTTCTGTTTAAGACTTAAAATTCGTATTGAAACATTTTCAATTGATTTTACAAAAATTTTATCATCTACTGAAGAAAATATCCTGAATTGCTATTATCATTGAGTAATTTTCTCAGCATGGATATTTCTATGTTTAAAATCTAAACTTTTTACAGATTCAATACATTGAGATTTTCAAGTCTTGTGTTCAATTACTGAAGTTTAGTTTTAATTTTTTTCTGAGTTTTGAGAACTCAGCATCTTTGTTCAAGGTGCTAAACTCATTTGGATTCCTTGTCTGACTTTTTTCAATGATAACTCATTCTGTGTTTAAAACATTTAATCTAATTCTATTTTTTTTCAATTGATCATTTTTGCATCTATACCCCTTGGGCTTTGAGGTCATCGAATGAAACTTTTGACCCATTAATAATAACAGTTTGCTAACAATTTTTTTTATCTAAATAAAAATAATTTTCATAAACACCTCATGAAATGGTTTTTTTTTTTTTTGTGTTTCAATGATATAAAATTGGAATTCATATTTGGTGCAATTCCTGCTTTGGTTCTGATTGTAACTTTGAATTTATTTTTTTATTCAATTACATTCAAATTTTGTTCATCAAAACTTGATTTAGATTTGAGACACTGAATTATGGTTCTGAAATTAATCTGATTTTAAGTTTTGAATCTTTATACTCTTATATCTGTGTCTCTATGGAATTTGATTTAAATTATTTTGTTTTTTTTTTTCTTGATTTTGTATTGTATGTTTCAAATCTTCATCTTAATATTTCTCGATGATGCACAAACTGGACGATCTATGGTGATATGAAAATCTTTTAAAATAGCTATGCGGTCAGTTTAATAAATTAGATAATTTTAGTTGGTGATAAGGGTACTAAAATATGAGAAATAAATTTTGCATTTTGCAGCTGAAATCAGAGCTTTCATTTCTGAGAAATTTATAAACTCTTCCGCAATGTTTACACGTGATTAATTACTAATTTTTATTTGAAGATACCAGAAACTATCTTATAAGCAGACAACATGGTTATTTGAAGAACTCATCTCCAGTTCTTTAACATGTTTAAAATGTTTTTTTTTTCTCTGGGATAGCATTTGAAAAAAAAATCGAATCATAGGGGCCCCCCGAAAAAAATTGCCCCTGGCCCCCCGATGGCTTTATCCGGCCCTGAATAACACTTTACAGAAATAGTTGGGTAAAACGGAGACTGCTCAGAAAACGGAGACATTACCGGAAAAACTTCTTTACAAGTTAATATATTTGTAAATCAGGCCTTTTCCAATGATTTCAAACCAAAATTGGACCATCTGGTCTAGTATCGAAACATTGTGGTTTTTTAATTCCGTATTTTATTGGCGCTCTCTCCGGCAGGTATCAACTTTTATCAGTTTTTATGGCTGATCAGTGCTTTTCGATCGACAGCTGCTTTGCCAAGGTCTTTGAAAGGCATATTAAGGATCAAATCAATGAAAATTTTGAAATTCTTGACGAAATTTATGTGTATGTTCGCCGGATTTAGCCTTCGTTGAGCTTGCGTCAATTTTTTTTGGAAGAATTTTTCTTCTTATATTATTCTTATATATTGCTACACCTTGAAAATAAAATAATATTTTAAAAATTATTAAATTTTTTATTGTTTTTTGGCATTATTTTTAATCAATTTGTAACATAATTCGAAAGCAAACGCTGGAATATGAGAACTGCAGCTGGGGTTTCGAATTGCAATACAAAGATGCATTAAACTATCTGTAACTTGATCTGTATTTTGATCTTTAAATTTGTGTTAAAAACCTGATAATTTTTATCTGTTTCTTTGTGCTTCGCCCTGAAAAAGGAGGGATTCAAATCAATCGTACGCAAACAATCTAACTTGTAAAATATGGTTACTTTTGCTTTTAATGTTCTGGATTTATGCTAACAAAACTGATAGAGAGCCTTCCCTGTCCTTACAGTCACCTCCTGTTGAATGGAGGTTTGTTGTCTTGAATAATCATGCCCATTTTTTTCGTACCCAAAATTCCTCTTATATCAAATATAGTTCCATTGGTTAATAAGCTATAAAGCTAAGCTTGCAAGAATTTTTTCAGCACGTATCCGGACCGGGCAAACCAGGCAATTTTCATATAAAAACCTGGCAAAATCAGGGCATTCGATTTCAAATTCAAATTGACCATAAATCCGGGCAATATACCTACGGGCAAATCTTGTCAAAACTCAAAAATTCCTCAACAAAAATCAAGAAAAAAAATGCAAAAAAAATTTTTTTCATCAAAACTCATAGAAAGATTTGGAACCGCATTTTAGGCTTCCAAAAAACTCTTCATGATTATTTTTATAAAACTTGCTCAACATATTTCGTTTTGGAGGTCTTTGTAGTGTTTTTTTTTTGTTTAATTTGGAAAATTATAAAAAATCCGGGCAAAACCCGATCATTTTTCAATGAAATCCTGGCAACCGGACCAGGCCGGACTGTTCTCAAATTAAGTATAAAATATCCGGGCAAACCCGGATTAAACCGGGCAATCTGGCAACCTTATTTAAGCTTTACAACAATATTTATATGGGAGCTCCTCCTCTCTCTACACTGTAAAGCGTAAGAGTCTATAACAATCGTTGAAAGATATCTCGTAACCAAATACCTTTCCATGCCATATTTGATTCCATTTGTTGGCTTCGTGGGCATAAATTGAATACTTATGCTAACAAAATTGTAATGGGGCCACCTTCCTCCTCCTATGCACCTACTCACTGGAAGCAGGAATGTGCGTCAAATAATCATTGAATTATACCAAAATGATTTTCCACATTAAGTTTCGTCTTTCTTGAGTTATGAATACCATCCTTCCTTCTGCTCTCCCCATTGCATGGAGGGGTGAGCACTTAATATTCATAGAAGTATTTTTCGCACTCGAATACTTTTTGATGCCAAATTTGGTTTCATTTGCTCGATTAATTCTCGAGTTATGGAATAATTTTGTATGGAAGCCCCCTATATCCCCCCTTAATATCTTTCCGCTGAAAAAAGATTGGGAATCAATTTATCATAGAAACATTTCTTGTATCTAAATACTCTCACATGTCAAATATGGAACCATTTGCTCGATCAGCCCTCCAGAAGGAGACCCATCCTCCTCCTCCCCAAATAATCATGGAAGCATTTCTCGTACCATTATATACATATATCGTTATATCGTTCGGCTTGTGATATAGCTCAGTTGGCAAGTCTTTTGTCTCCTGAGCTGGTGTCCGCGAGTTCGAGCCCAAGAGTAAACATCGAACACAGTTGTACCGGATAGTTTTTCAATAACGATCCGCCAACCGCAATGTTAATAAAGTCGCGAATGCCATAAAGATGGTAAAACGACTATAATCGAAACAAAAAAAAAGTTATATCGTTCAATGCCGAATTTGGTTCCATTTGCTGTTGAAGTTCTCGAGTTATTCAGTAAAAATTGTATGAAACTCCCCTCCCTTTTACTTTTCATCCCGCTGGAAAAAGAAGGAGTCTCAAACAATCATTAGACCATGTCTCAATCCCAAATACCCTTCCATGCCAAATTTGGTTCCATTTGCTCAATAATGTTTGAGTTATGTGAAAATTATAAAAGAAGCCTTCCTCTCCCTTTATATCTTTCTACTGAAAAGAGGGAGGGGTCTCAAATAACCATAGAAATATTTTTCATATTAGAATACCATTCCATGCCAAATTTGGTTCCATTTGTTTGGCATTTGAGTGAGGCTCCTTCGCCCTTAATATCTCCCTACTGGAAAGAGGGAGAGGTCCCAAATAATCATAGAAATATTTTTCGAATCCAAATACCCTCCCATGCCTAATTTGGTGTCAATTGTTTTATTACTTTTTGAGTTATGTAAAAAATGATAAAAGAGGCCCCGTCTCCCTTTAACTCTCCCTACTGGAAAGAGGGAGGGGTCTAAAATAGTCCTAGAATTTTTTTGTATCCAAATACCCTTCCATGTCACGTTTGGTACCATTTGCTTGATCGGTTCTCCATTTACACAAACAGTTGGGGCCGTTCAAATATTACGTTGCGCAATTTTGGAGCATTTTAAACACCCACCACCCCAACCCCCCCACGTAACACATTCGTCTCCAAATTTCCAAGCAAAATCCACAAAGCGTAACAAACTGCTATATCCCCTCTCCCCCCTTAAAGCGTTACTTAATATTTGAATGGCCCTTAGTCTTTTGCTTGGGAGACCCCCTCCCCCCTTGCTGTTAGGGGGCGGGATCTCAAATCGTAATAGGAACCTTCCCCGGCCTCCAATATCCCCACCTGCCAAGTTTCACGTAAATCGGATCAGTAGTTTCCAAGTTTTTAGGGAACAGACAGACAGACATACAGACAGACAGAATTCCATTTTTATTTATAGGTATAGATAAAAGGTATATCTGCAGCAAATTGTTAAATTTGTTTTTTTAATTTATTTGTTGAAAATTAATTATGTTTCTGATTATCACTGTTTCCTGATCGATTTTTTAAGCATAGTTTTATTTAAAAAAACTATGTCAAGTCAATACTAGAGAGAATAATCTCATATTTCGATTATTCCATGAGCACAATTGAAAAACCAAATGAAGATAAACATTTATACTTAAACAGAATATTATGAATATGCAAAAATTAAAAAATCTTAAGAAGAATGCAAATAATAAAAAGATCTCAAGGAAAAGATCGAAAATTCAAAAAAAAACTGACGATCGCAATGGAAAACCATCCCGTTTAAATGGTCAGCCTCACAGTAAAATATCAGTTGAGAAAGCAAAAGTCAAAACATACAATTAAAATTCATTATGAGGAATTTACTTATGATTTTTACTTATACTTAATATTACTAAATTATTGTTTGGCTTGAAATATTATAAAGAAAGTGGCTTCAGCATTTAAATTTTTTTCCTAGGAATAACAAATGCCGAAAACGAATCAAAAATAAGTTTTGATAAAAATTAAAAACTTGAAATAAAATCATACAATAGCTTCAAAAACCCTTGACAAAATGCAAAATCTGAAGAAGAATCCCAATAAAAATATTTAAAAAAAATGAAAATTACAAATTTTATGTTAAGTTTTTTATTCCGCAAAATCAACATTGGAATAAAGAACACGAATTCAAAATAAGAACTCAAAATCAGAAATCAGTTGAGGTTTGAAAAAGGAGATAAAGTTGAAACAGAGTAAAAAAATACAGAGTTTCAAATTAAAATCCAGAGCACATAATTTGGATAAAATTTTATGAATATTCTTAATCAGACTATAATTAAAAACGAAAAACAGCTCTAACTCAGTTTCAAAAACTAATGGATAACTTGTAAAGAGAAAATTTTGTTCTTATTCCTTTATTGAAATGTCTCAAATCTTAAGTAAAATAAAGAGCAAAGAAATTGCTCTTAACAAAAATTTTTTTATATATTTATTATTTGCAAACTGATTTTAAACTCTCTATAGTGCTTTTTATTTGAATTTAATAGGAAAATTGTACAAATTATGGAAATGCTAGAATATTATTTGATGTTAAAGCCGTTGAGACAAAGCAATTCTAAATCTGTGAAATAAAACGCTTTTCTCACGGAAGTCAAAAATATATTCTTTGCATCAAGCTTATTCGTTATTTTAGAATAAATGATTTTTCAAAGTAGCTCAGTCGAAAGTTTGAAGGTTTGAAACGCTACTTAAGTTTTGGTATTCAGCTTGGCATCTCAAATTTTCATAAGCCATGGAAACATATTAGTAAAAAAATCATAAGTAAAGCGTACTGTCAGGAAAATATAACTCAAGTGTATTAGCTTATTATCCTTATCCTTAATGTAAGGTTTTGAATTTTATCAATTAAGAAGTTTAAAAATGTGTATATGCTTCAAAATAAACGAATCATCTTAATCCAATGAAAAGTTTAGAAAATTGCAGGTTTTGCTAGCTAGAGCTTTCAAGAAATTCATGAAATGTTTTTGTCATTTATAAAATCATCAAATTCATTGGCTACGCAAAAATTTTTGTGCGATTCTTTTTTCCAACCCACATTTATTCAACAAACATTTAAATAAGCAGTCAAAAACACAGAATATCAATTCTAGAGTACAAGTTTGATTTGTGGTTTGTTCACTTGTAATGTACTGTAAGAATCAAGGAATGTTTAAAACACAAATGTTCTCATTTACCTTTGATGATTTTTGACTAACAATTTTGATTTCTCATACAAAATTCCATACAAAATTAAAACTCATTGCGCTAATTCAGGAAACAAATTTTGTCAAAACCCAGAAATAACTCACCAAAAATCAAGATAAAAGAATCGAAAAGATAAATGCAAAAACACATTATAAATCGTATTTTGATATTAGAAAAATCCTTTCATGATTTTTTTTTGGAAAATCTGCTTAAAATTTTTTGTTTTGGTAGCTATATAAAAAAAATTACAACACAAACATTTTTTTTTTTGTTTAATTCGCGAAAAATGTGAAAAAATCCAGCCAAATCCGGGCAAAATTCGGGCATTTTTCAATGAAATCCGGACAACCGGGCCTGGCCGGACTGTACTAAAATTTTTTATCCAATATCCGGGCAAACCCGGATAAAACCGGGCAATCTGGCAACCTTAGTTTAAGCTTAACTATAATAAGAAATATCGATAAATAAATAGAGATAATAGTTATCGACGAAAACAAGTCTCAAAAAAAGGTCGCAAAATTTCATACAATTTTCAGACTCGTTGCGCAATCTCTCTCTGCTGTCCAATCTGGCCCAAATTTTGCATGACACCTTTTGGTAGGCAAACGATAAAATTTATCCACCAACGCCGATAATTTTCATTTACAAATTCAAGTATTGAGTCTATTGCTAAAAAAACATCAACATAAAATGAAGTGCATCAGCAAAATTTTCGATAATTTTTTTTTTTTTAATTCTGTCCAACTACACTCAATCAATTTGATTCATTTCACCAAAACTCCGATGAAAATGAGAAGTCAATTTTCCTCTAGAATCATCTTTAATCAGATGTGTTTCCGTCATTATTTGATTTTGATTACATATTAATGTATTTCCTTACATGGCGACCGTCAAAAATCCAGCAATGAGTTTCCTCGAAGCACAACATAGTTTGTGATATCCAATAGTTAAGCTGAAGTATGTGCGTTTTTATACTCAAATACTCACAAAATTTGAAAAAAAAACCCTAATGTACAATCCGTTCAATTCAAACTTTTTGACAAATTTGTCGTGCCGGCATCAAGGTTGCTAAGAAAAATCTGTTTTTTTTTACCAAAAAAAATCTTGAATTCTGTGATTTGAACCTGAAAATCTATCACGGTTTTTTGTGACGCCTTTTCTATGAAGTTCATTGGGAAATTATGTCAAACATCAACTTATTGGAAATTTCTTCAGTTTTAATTGAAAAATAAATATAAATTACCTGGTTTTAATATTTTCATGAATTGAAGTCAGTAATAAAAAATCGAAAACGACAAAAAAAAAAAAAAAATTATGGAAATCTGAACAAAATGTAGAAAGTCTGTGAGTTCTGGGAAAGTTTAAATAATTCTCTGATCTGTGACACAGATTCTGTGACGAAATTTTGATCAACATTCGGTCATAATTCAGATATTCCTGTGATTTCGGCAACCTTGATCGGCACTAGTGTGCCAATGGATGTATGAAGAATTTCAAATTCGAATGTTGTAAATCGGCCATATACATTTCTTAGATCGCCAAAATTACTGTACTGCGAAAAATTTCAGCTCAATCGGACTTGATCAAGGGTGCCTCTATGCGATCCAAGTTTCGGTTTATTTATCCTCCAAAATCACCCAAGGGGGGACAAGCAAAGATGTTAAAATAGAAACTTTCAATTTTTCATGCCAAATGACTTAAAACCGAATAAAACGTCAAAATCTGGTGTTAACTCGAAAAAATGGCCAACCAAAATCGACTTTCTGGGGCTAAGCCATTCTTTGGAAAACTCCAGAAATCTCAGGAAATCGATTTTAGGTCAAAAAGTTTTTTTGAGAAAACACCTGATCCCGACGTTTTATGCATTTCTAAGTCATTTGGCACCAAAATTCAAATGAAGATTTTTCCAATTTCCTTTAGTTCTCTGTTTGGTGATTTTTGAGGATAAAAATATCGAAACTTCGAGGCACACTAAATCAAGTCCTATTGAGCCGATATTTTGCACAATTCAATTTAATTTGCAAATTGTGTATGGTTGGGTTTCGAAATTCGACATGCCTTTTATTCCGCCATCCTGATCAGCGCTTATAAATACCAAAATATGACATCCAAATAATAAGCTTTCCTTATAATTTTTGCTCCATCTTTTTCCAAGCGCTTGAGAAAAACCTACTAGAACACACCTATTTAATTCTTCATGCACTTTCGTGTTTTTCACTCAAACTTTCCACAGATATTTAGACCGGGACAAATGAAATAACTACGTAACAAAGTACTCGCCAAATGTCGAATCCGAACTGAAAGTTCCTTCCGATGAAAAGAATTGGTTCAGGTCCTTCGCTCGAGCTGCTAATTGGCTCGCTTTTTACTACCTTTTCGATTTTGCTATTTCCATTTTTTGTTTTCATTCCAAAAATAGGTGAAGCCTCATGAGTTGATTTTTTGAAAGTGTACCGAAGGGAGAAAAGTCACGCCCAAGCTTGAACATTTTCCATATTTTTTTAAGGAAAAAAGAAAGCAGGACAACGCTTCAAGTACCCACCTATCTAACATCGAGTACATGTGCCATGTGTTTGCCCGTTCGTCCCTCTTGTTCGATAATATTCTAATCCGCTTACGTAACTGGATTACAACAAGTGAAACGAAAATGGAGAGCTCCCTAGTCAAACATTCCTCCCTCCCAACAATTTTTTTTGGCAACGCTTGTAACAAACTCTGGTCAATTTGAAGGGTGGGGGTAGCTCAAGTTTGACTTTCTGTATTTTCCATCGCACTATTTCCTCAGAACATTGATGATAGTCACCAAAAAGTTAGGTATTGATACTTATATTTCCAATCAACAAATTGAAGGAACTTAGTTTTTTTTGCTTGCAATCAGTTAAAATGTATCTGAGTTTTCCGGAAAAATTGTTGGTTGAATGAAGTTTCAAGTTTAAAGATTATCGTTCTTAAGAATAAAAAAAACTACCAGGCAGCTAAGATTTCCAAATAACGTCAAGCTCATCTTCAAGGATTCAAATTTCCCCATTCCTAAAGCTTGAGGAAGGAAAATTCGTTAGCAAAAAAAAACAATACAAAAAAATACCTAAACATGACCTGATGTTGTCGACTGACTTTGTCCTTTGCGCTACTTGGAAATTATTTTGGGTGGTTTCCCAGAAATGAGAAGAAGCTTCGTGTCCATCTAAAAGAGAAGAAGATTGCTTGGAGATAAACGAGAAAAATCAGAGAAAAAAAAAACAAACAAACAGTAACTAGAAACTGTTAACGACAAGGTCATCGGAAATGAATGTCCATTTTAATGGCGGTGGAACGCTGTCAAATGAGCAATAACCACTAAGAGATTTTCGAACCCATTAAGCAGGGGATTTTTTTTTGCAATTTGATTCGCTTAAGCGAAGCCATGTTTCATTGGGATCATTTAATTACGAATTCAAGAACTTTGGTTATATAATTTAAATGAAAATATCTTGATCATTGAAAATAATTTATTCATCAAATATTAACATTCCTTAACATTTTTGACATTTTTGTCATTTTTATCATTTTTGTCATTTTTGTCAATTTTGTCATTTTTGTCATTTTTGTCTTTTTGTCATTTTTGTCATTTTTGTAATTTTTGTCATTTTTGTCATTTTTGTCTTTTTTGTCATTTTTGTCATTTTTGTCATTTTTGTCATTTTTGTTATTTTTGTCATTTTTGTCATTTTTGTCATTTTTGTCATTTTTGTCATTTTTGTCATTTTTGTCATTTTTGTCATTTTTGTCATTTTTGTCATTTTTGTCATTTTTGTCTTATTGTCATTTTTGTCATTTTTGTAATTTTTGTAATTTTTGTCATTTTTGTCATTTTTGTCATTTTTGTCATTTTTGTCCTTTTTGTCATTTTTGTCATTTTTGTCATTTTTGTCATTTTTGTCATTTTTTGTCATTTTTGTCATTTTTGTCATTTTTGTCATTTTTGTCATTTTTGTCATTTTTGTCATTTTTGTCATTTTTGTCATTTTTGTCATTTTTGCCATTTTTGTCATTTTTGTCATTTTTGTCATTTTTGTCATTTTTGTCATTTTTGTCATTTTTGTCATTTTTGTCATTTTTGTCATTTTTGTCATTTTTGTCATTTTTGTCATTTTTGTCATTTTTGTCATTTTTGTCATTTTTGTCATTTTTGTCATTTTTGTCATTTTTGTCATTTTTGTCATTTTTGTCATTTTTGTCATTTTTGTCATTTTTGTCATTTTTGTCATTTTTGTCATTTTTGTCATTTTTGTCATTTTTGTCATTTTTGTCATTTTTGTCATTTTTGTCATTTTTGTCATTTTTGTCATTTTTGTCATTTTTGTCATTTTTGTCATTTTTGTCATTTTTGTCATTTTGTCAGTTTTGTCAGTTTTGTCATTTTTGTCATTTTTGTCATTTTTGTCATTTTTGTCATTTTTGTCATTTTTGTCATTTTTGTCATTTTTGTCATTTTTGTCATTTTTGTCATTTTTGTCATTTTTGTCATTTTTGTCATTTTTGTCATTTTTGTCATTTTTGTCATTTTTGTCATTTTTGTCATTTTTGTCATTTTTGTCATTTTTGTCATTTTTGTCATTTTTGTCATTTTTGTCATTTTTGTCATTTTTGTCATTTTTGTCATTTTTGTCATTTTTGTCATTGTTCGCACAAAAATTAGTCATCGATGTTTTGGGTGTACTCGCGCCACACCAAATTTCGCCACATCAATTGCGCGCACCTCCTTTGTCGAGCCTCAAGTACTGTTGGTCATTTTTCGTTTGGAGACCGAACATCCGCACAAAACGGAGAAGTAAAAAAAACTTCACTTGCGAGTGTACAATCAACGCACGTAGTTCTTTCGCTATCATTTTTATCACGGTCTGATCGATTAGAATAAATCATTATACTTAAACGTTTACGGTCATTATTTGTTTCAAATACACGGGATTAAGTGGAGATAAAGTGAATATCTAGTAAATCCGAAACACTTAGATTTCGTCGAAACATTTTGGTCCTTCGAGCCGGATAACGGGACTCGCTAGTTCCGTAATATCAGTGGACAATAGTTGTGTAGTGTACTCGGTTGAAACAAACTGGCAGACAATAGGCGACAAATCGCGCGCGCGCCTTTTTTGATTCGCTTGGCTTTTGATGCTGTTTATTTGGGGGATAATATTTTAGCCACCGTGGGCAAGTGATTGGGGGCCCAATTGACGGCTAATTAAATCATCCGATGTGCTCTTGGGAAAAGTGAAACTATTCTGTGGCTAGTGCAACTCCCTCACCCCTTTTAGTCTGTCGCTGCTGCCTTATTAAAGTTCACTTTTAACAAAAAAAAAGGTGTTTTTTTGTATCGAGCCTTCACCGAAGGCAACTGCTGGCTACTACAGAACCTGTACAATCCGGTACACAACACCCGAATTCACTTTGCGTTGCTCCTGTGCTACCCTCTTCCGGTCCTGCAGTACATGGCTCGGATCTAACCCCGTCGGACAGTTCATCATCAACAGATAAGTACAAATTTGCATTCTGTGTGTTTGGATAGTCTGTGGAGGAAAACAAAACCCCACAGTTTGGCATACATTTTCTCGTTCCGGATTGAGTTGTTGGAATTAACAACTGCCTAATCCGTGATAAATTGAAGTGGGTCGGTTGGTTGGAAGTTGCCGATATATTTTCCAGTTATCAGCTTGAGTATTTCTGTGTCGAGCGGAAGTTTGCGAGACGTTGAGTCGATTCGGCGGTCTGTCAATTTCAACATAACAGTGAAAAAGAGTGAAAAAGTGGTATCCTAGCTGGAACTGTAAGAATAGCCAGTGTAGATTAGTTTGTGATCATGCGTGACCTTCGTGAATTGTACAAGCTGGAAAGCAACCTGTGTCGTACTTTTGAAACAGTGCGTCATTTCATCGCGAATGCAAACTCAAGTGTCATTACCAGTGAACTGATCGGTGTACGTCTAGAACGGCTAGAAGATGCGTTCAAGCAGTTCCAGCTAGTGCGTACGGAAATTGAGCTGCAGACCGACGCCGAAGTGACCGGTGTTGATGATCCTGAGCAGGAGCTGGCGCTGATGAACGCACGGGCCGACGAAGATGCGAGCATTGCGATGGAGAAGGAAAACGATTTTTGCAACCTCAAAGGTGAACTACTCCGCCTTCTGTCTTTAACAAGTGGATCAGATCATGTAGCGAAAAAATCAAGCACAAGCATTAGTGAACCTTTAGAAACAACAGCGAGTTTGGCGAGGGTTAAATTGCCTGACATCAACTTTTGGGTAACATTCAGAGATTCGTTCCACAGTCTTATACATTCGAGCGATCAGCTGACGGCGATGGATAAGTTTTTCTACCTCCGCTCCGCCCTCACAGGAGAAGCTTTGCAAGACGTTAGCTCAGTCGAGATGACTGCAGCTAACTACGACGTGGCATGGGCTGCATTGAAAAGGCGATACGAAAATCGTAAGCTTATAGTTAAAAATTACATTAATGCACTTTTCAACGTTGAAGTAATTCGGAAAGAAAGCTACGATGGGCTAAACAAACTCATCAGTGAGTTCGAAAAGAACATTCTTATGCTGGAGAAAGTGGGCGAAAACACCGAAGGCTGGAGTACTCTACTGTCACATATGGTTTGCGCTCGGCTGGACCCGATGACTCTGCGCCACTGGGAAACACATCACAATTCTCGAGAGGTGCCGAAGTTTCGACAGTTGATGTGCTTTCTCAGAGATCACTGTGCAATTCTACAAACCCTCGCGCACCAGGAAACCAATTCTACAAATATGCAGGACAGACGACCGAGGTTTGGAGTCAGCCATCCTTCAAGTGTAGAATCTTCAAGCGAATGTCTATTTTGTGGTGGAAACTTTCATTCTGTTTTTCGGTGCCTGAGATTTTTGAAGCTGACAGTCGAAGAACGCAGTGAGCTAGTGTTGAAAGCTCGACTGTGCCTCAATTGCTTATCACCCGGTCACATGGCTCGCGTCTGTAGCAGAGGCTCGTGTCATCATTGTGGATCGCGTCACCATTCGTTGCTGCATTCAGACCTTTCATCCTCCGTCTCGCAAACTCCTGAGAACCCCCAGCAGTCAGTGCCGCAAGCTCCACAACTCCAACCACAATTGCCTCCACCTTCCCAACCGATACCATCCACAAGCCATCATTCCAACCCTCAAATCTCATCCTCGTTTGCCGCCACACAAATGCCAAAAAACCCCACAGACTTCTCCAGAAGATTCCAACACACAAATGTACTTTGCACGCAAACACACACTCCAACACGCCAAGTTTTGCTGTCAACTGCCGTTGTGCGTGTCCAAGATCAAGCTGGAAACTTCCGGTTAGCCAGAGCCTTGTTAGATTCTGGTTCACAGTTCTGTTTCATGACAACGAGCTTCAGCAAACGTTTGAAACTTCGAAGTTCTTCAGATTTCCTCACCGTCCAGGGCATCGGTGGTTCTACAGCGGTGTCACAAAAGCAGGTGATGGCGTCAGTTTTTCCTCGTTGTTCGGGAATTTCATCATACCGTTCATCGATGTCGTTCTTCGTACTCCCTGAGCTAACAGCGACCCTCCCAGCCGGTCGTGTTCGATGCAAGTCGTGGGCTTTGCCAGATGGTGTTATACTTGCTGATCCCAACTTCAGTCACCCAGGGAAGATTGACCTCATAATTGGCGCTCAATTCTTTTTCGATTGTCTCTGTGATGGTCGATTCAAGATTTCTGAAGATGGTCCTAGCCTCCAGAACACCGTTTTTGGCTGGATTATAGCTGGCACAGTGCCAGATTCCAGGGATCGCCGTCCATTAATAGTCACAGCGTGTCCAGCTGTTTCAGTAAATAATAAAAGCATTTCCTCTACTAACGATATGGTACGATTTGGCGGCCGGCGACAATGGGCACCAAAAACGCAAGAGAGGAAGCACCGGATGAACCCCAGAAGTCAACACTCTTTTTCCAAAATGAAATCAGAACCGTTTTACCACCAGCTTGGTACGCCAGATCCATTCTTCTACTTGATAAATTGCTTCCGTTCCTGTTCGTCGTTTATGCGATCGTTGATGTTCATTCTGTCGCTAAGCTTTCTGGGCCAACGCTGTTTAGAGAAAACATGCGACTGTTGTTTTGATCCAACGAAGAGACATCATAGGTTCGTCGCTGGCTCCGCATCAACGAATCTGATCTTCCCAGAGTTTGGCCAATTGTTCCCAGAGAACATCGTCGGTGAGATCCAGAATAAACGCAGCACAGATAACTCTCCAGCTAAGATCAGCCTAGTCGTGCAGATTCTTCGTTCCAACCATTGCAATAGGGCAAACAGACAACGCTAGTCTGAGCAGAGTTCCAGCACCAAAGCCTTCAGGGGTGACGCGGTTGCGATCGGACGGGTCGGACCTGTTACCCCACCGCTAACCTTCGTTAAGTACCCTATCCAATTGAAAGTCCAATGCGGACACTTACCCATTCTTACGTCGTAGGTTGCAGATCGTCGTGCTGGAACTCCCTATCCAGTAATCACCATGAGTCAGTCTAACGAAGCAGCAACGGCAGCGGCCAGCGTATTAATCCACATCATCATCATCTTCAAGTTATCAGGGTTCCCGGTGTCGACCGGTAGCATGTCATACAGTTCTGTAATAGTTCATCAGTTGCTAAGTTGCAACCAGACAAAGCAAGTCTGTCGTGGGATCCAGCTCTAAAGCAATCGGGGGTGACGCGGTCGTGATCGGACGGATCGGACCTGTCACCCCACTGCAGCCATCCGATAAGTACCCTTCAAATCCAACGTCCAATTTGGACATTGACTCGTTTCTTCTCTCAGGTTGCGGTACGTCGAGCTGAAATCTTCCGTTCTGTTTACAAGTTGCAGTCAGCGCAGCATCACCCATCCAGTCCATCATGTAGTCATGTGAATAGATATAGTCCTAGAGAGTTTTTTGAAATTCGTTAATATTTCAAGGCGGCCGGTATGTTCGCACAAAAATTAGTCATCGATGTTTTGGGTGTACTCGCGCCACACCAAATTTCGCCACATCAATTGCGCGCACCTCCTTTGTCGAGCCTCAAGTACTGTTGGTCATTTTTCGTTTGGAGACCGAACATCCGCACAAAACGGAGAAGTAAAAAAAACTTCACTTGCGAGTGTACAATCAACGCACGTAGTTCTTTCGCTATCATTTTTATCACGGTCTGATCGATTAGAATAAATCATTATACTTAAACGTTTACGGTCATTATTTGTTTCAAATACACGGGATTAAGTGGAGATAAAGTGAATATCTAGTAAATCCGAAACACTTAGATTTCGTCGAAACAGTCATTTTTGTCATTTTTGTCATTTTTGTCATTTTTGTCATTTTTGTCATTTTTGTCATTTTTGTCATTTTTGTCATTTTTGTCATTTTTTTCATTTTTGTCATTTTTGTCATTTTTGTCATTTTTGTCATTTTTGTCATTTTTGTCATTTTTGTCATTTTTGTCATTTTTGTCATTTTTGTCATTTTTGTCATTTTTGTCATTTTTGTCATTTTTGTCATTTTTGTCATTTTTGTCATTTTTGTCATTTTTGTCATTTTTGTCATTTTTGTCATTTTTGTCATTTTTGTCATTTTTGTCATTTTTGTCATTTTTGTCATTTTTGTCATTTTTGTCATTTTTGTCATTTTTGTCATTTTTGTCATTTTTGTCATTTTTGTCATTTTTGTCATTTTTGTCATTTTTGTCATTTTTGTCATTTTTGTCATTTTTGTCATTTTTGTCATTTTTGTCATTTTTGTCATTTTTGTCATTTTTGTCGTTTTTGTCATTTTTGTCATTTTTGTCATTTTTGTCATTTTTTTCATTTTTGTCATTTTTGTCATTTTTGTCATTTTGGTCATTTTTGTAACAATTTTAATAATTCTGACTATTTAGATGCAATTTCGACAAACTTAACTGTAACAACTTTTTCAAAATTTTGTCATATTTTTGTCACATCTTTGGTAAATTTTTGT
The DNA here is from genome assembly GCF_029784155.1 of Uranotaenia lowii. Lineage (NCBI taxonomy): Eukaryota > Metazoa > Arthropoda > Insecta > Diptera > Culicidae > Uranotaenia > Uranotaenia lowii. Next base: position 26,363,717 of record NC_073691.1, on the reverse strand, counting down.
TAAAATTTTGTCTTAATTTTGTATTATTTTTGTCGAAATTTTGTCAAAATTTTTTCACAATTTTTTAATTATTTTTTAACAACTTTGCAACAATTTGTACTCTTATTTGTCACAATTTTAACATTTCTATGTAAAAATTTTGTCATCATGTCTGTTGTGAAAATCTTGTCACAATTTAACATTTTTTGTCAAAAAAAACTTTGAAAATTTGATTTTTGACAATTTGGACAATTTGAACAATTTTGACAGTTTTGAAAATTTCTGCAATTTTGACAATTTTGACAATTTTGACAATTTTGACAATTTTGAAAATTTTGAAAATTTTGACAATTTTGACAATTTTGACAATTTTGACAATTTTGACAATTTTGACAATTTTGACAATTTTGACAATTTTGACAATTTTGACAATTTTGACAATTTTGACAATTTTGACAATTTTGACAATTTTGACAATTTTGACAATTTTGACAATTTTGACAATTTTGACAATTTGGACAATTTTGACAATTTTGACAATTTTGACAATTTTGACAATTTTGACAATTTTGACAATTTTGACAATTTTGACAATTTTGACAATTTTGACAATTTTGACAATTTTGACAATTTTGACAATTTTGACAATTTTGACAATTTTGACAATTTTGACAATTTTGACAATTTTGACAATTTTGACAATTTTGACAATTTTGACAATTTTGACAATTTTGACAATTTTGACAATTTTGACAATTTTGACAATTTTGACAATTTTGACAATTTTGACAATTTTGACAATTTTGACAATTTTGACAATTTTGACAATTTTGACAATTTTGACAATTTTGACAATTTTGACAATTTTGACAATTTTGACAATTTTGACAATTTTGACAATTTTGACAATTTTGACAATTTTGACAATTTTGACAATTTTGACAATTTTGACAATTTTGACAATTTTGACAATTTTGACAATTTTGACAATTTTGACAATTTTGACAATTTTGACAATTTTGACAATTTTGGCAATTTTGACAATTTTGACAATTTTGACAATTTTGACAATTTTGACAATTTTGACAATTTTGACAATTTTTACAATTTTGACAATTTTGACAATTTTGACAATTTTGACAATTTTGACAATTTTGACAATTTTGACAATTTTGACAATTTTGACAATTTTGACAATTTTGACAATTTTGACAATTTTGACAATTTTGACAATTTTGACAATTTTGACAATTTTGACAATTTTGACAATTTTGACAATTTTGACAATTTTGACAATTTGGACAATTTTGACAATTTTGACAATTTTGACAATTTTGACAATTTTGACAATTTTGACAATTTTGACAATTTTGACAATTTTGACAATTTTGACAATTTTGACAATTTTGACAATTTTGACAATTTTGACAATTTTGACAATTTTGACAATTTTGACAATTTTGACAATTTTGACAATTTTGACAATTTTGACAATTTTGACAATTTTGACAATTTTGACAATTTTGACAATTTTGACAATTTTGACAATTTTGACAATTTTGACAATTTTGACAATTTTGACAATTTTGACAATTTTGACAATTTTGACAATTTTGACAATTTTGACAATTTTGACAATTTTGACAATTTTGACAATTTTGACAATTTTGACAATTTTGACAATATTGATAATTTTGACAATTTTGACAATTTTGACAATTTTGACAATTTTGACAATTTTGACAATTTTGACAATTTTGACAATTTTGACAATTTTGACAATTTTGACAATTTTGACAATTTTGACAATTTTGACAATTTTGACAATTTTGACAATTTTGACAATTTTGACAATTTTGACAATTTTGACAATTTTGACAATTTTGACAATTTTTACAATTTTGACAATTTTGACAATTTTGACAATTTTGACAATTTTGACAATTTTGACAAGTTTGACAATTTTGACAATTTGACAGTTTTGACAATTGTGACAATTTTGCCAATTTTGCCAATTTTGACAATTTTGATAATTTTGACAATTTTGAACAATTTAACAAACATTAACATATTTAACAAAAAAAACTTTTGATTTGATAATACTGTCTGCAAATTTCTCCCGAACAGAATTGTTCTTGTTTATTAATCAACATCAATTGCCTTGACGTAAGCTGTTGTTTTCACACCGTTTCAGTGCCCTCGGATAACGTCATCCTAATTTAGTAAATGTTACGCTTCACCTGTAATAAACGCCGAAGCTGTAATTGACCGATCATTACTCTTTTTCTGGCTCCCACCCAACTTTGTCGAAGGAGGGCCCTTCCATCATTAATTTGTGCATGTTGTTTTATTTGTTGCTGCCCTCCCACTTTCATTCACATTTTCCTTCACACTCTCCATCCATATGGGAGGGTGTCTGTGGGTTTTTTTCTTTTTTGCTGGCTTCATTGTTCATTTTATGGAACCAACAAGTGGCGATGATGCTGATGGTTATGTTGCCAACAGCTGAATGTTGCCCAACCGTTTGTAATTGGTTTCGATCGACGAAGAAAAAAAAGATTTGAGAAAATCAACACCAAACATCCAGTCGGCCACACCCGAAATTAACCAGCCCCAGCTGAAACTCCCTTGAACATCTTTCCAAAGGGCGTTTGGTCGAGCAAAACTTGTTAACAAAATTAGCTTCATGAGTTTTTTTCATCCTCTAATTTCTCATCTAGCTAATGCTATGGATCATTAAATTATGTGGTTTGTTAAGTCTTAAATTTGCCTCCTCGAAGATGGAAATGGGCTTGTTATGGAAGTATTCAACCACGATCATTTAATTAGTTCAAATTTGAAAAAAAAAATAATCTTCTGAAAAAACTCACAAACTTAACATAAAAGGCACAAAAGCTATTCGATTTTTTTTTAAATGAACAAAAATGAAATAAAATTATTAAAAAATTACACCAAAGTGGTTTGGCTTGGAAAAGGACACAAAACATTTAAATTTTGTATAAATATTCTCTGGTTGTATATAAATCTCCCAAATACAATCGTTTTAAACCCCTTATTTAAATATTTTCATCATCCACACACGTCGTTGACAGGTGAAAAAAATTCGACCCAAACCCTTTCGCCTTCCTGTGTTGTTGCTGTAGGGCAACTCTCACCAGGACCCAAAGTCAGACGGAAGTCAGAAGTCGGTTTTGATCTTTCAGCTCACGTTACTCTGGTTTGTTGGCGCTGAGTGGATGTGCCCTAACAACAATCTCAGCTCCGGAGTCCACGTGTCTCTTGATATTTCTATGTGTACCCACATACATTAGGATAACATGAGCCGCCTGAACGCCCTTTTGGTTTTGCCTATTTTGAATGAGGGACCCATAAGGAATGGCAAACAACAATGAAAGAATGGATGGATTTGCTTGAAAGCTACATAAGGACTCAACTCAGTTTCCTTTCCCTCTCAATAACAACAACACACGAATCGATCGAGGACTTTTGGTTGGAGGAAGGTATTTTGCAAATTGAGCCTTCACTTGCATACGAAATCGTTCGGCGGTTCGTTATCGATACACTTTCAATGGAAGTCAAGGCAAAGGGATTCGTTTGGCGATTCCTGGAAAACTGTTCCTGTCAGTGAAGCGTGATTTGAATCCACCATCAATGAGCGAGATTGTTAGCGATTCTAAGATTTGCGTTATCATAAAGCTTGGTAAAGGATAATCCTCAAATGGCTTTCAAAATAAGTTTAAGAAGCCAAACAGTTTGAATTTCTTAAAATATTCAAAATTGCCAGAATTATCAAATTTGTCAAAATTGTCAAAATTGTCAAAATTGTCGAAATTGACAAAATTGACAAAATTGACAAAATTGACAAAAATTGTCAAAATTTTCAAAATTGTCAAAATTTTCAAAATTGTCAAAATTGTCAAAATTGTCAAAATTGTCAAAATTGTCAAAATTGTCAAAATTGTCAAAATTGTCAAAATTGTCAAAATTGTCAAAATTGTCAAAATTGTCAAAATTGTCAAAATTGTCAAAATTGTCAAAATTGTCAAAATTGTCAAAATTGTCAAAATTGTCAAAATTGTCAAAATTGTCAAAATTGTCAAAATTGTCAAAATTGTCAAAATTGTCAAAATTGTCAAAATTGTCAAAATTGTCAAAATTGTCAAAATTGTCAAAATTGTCAAAATTGTCAAAATTGTCAAAATTGTCAAAATTGTCAAAATTGTCAAAATTGTCAAAATTGTCAAAATTGTCAAAATTGTCAAAATTGTCAAAATTGTCAAAATTGTCAAAATTGTCAAAATTGTCAAATTGTCAAAATTGTCAAAATTGTCAAAATTGTCAAAATTGTCAAAATTGTCAAAATTGTCAAAATTGTCAAAATTGTCAAAATTGTCAAAATTGTCAAAATTGTCAAAATTGTCAAAATTGTCAAAATTGTCAAAATTGTCAAAATTGTCAAAATTGTCAAAATTGTCAAAATTGTCAAAATTGTCAAAATTGTCAAAATTGTCAAAATTGTCAAAATTGTCAAAATTGTCAAAATTGTCAAAATTGTCAAAATTGTCAAAATTGTCAAAATTGTCAAAATTGTCAAAATTGTCAAAATTGTCAAAATTGTCAAAATTGTCAAAATTGTCAAAATTGTCAAAATTGTCAAAATTGTCAAAATTGTCAAAATTGTCAAAATTGTCAAAATTGTCAAAATTGTCAAAATTGTCAAAATTGTCAAAATTGTCAAAATTGTCAAAATTGTCAAAATTGTCAAAATTGTCAAAATTGTCAAAATTGTCAAAATTGTCAAAATTGTCAAAATTGTCAAAATTGTCAAAATTGTCAAAATTGTCAAAATTGTCAAAATTGTCAAAATTGTCAAAATTGTCAAAATTGTCAAAATTGTCAAAATTGTCAAAATTGTCAAAATTGTCAAAATTGTCAAAATTGTCAAAATTGTCAAAATTGTCAAAATTGTCAAAATTGTCAAAATTGTCAAAATTGTCAAAATTGTCAAAATTGTCAAAATTGTCAAAATTGTCAAAATTGTCAAAATTGTCCAAATTGTCAAAATTGTCAAAATTGTCAAAATTGTCAAAATTGTCAAAATTGTCAAAATTGTCAAAATTGTCAAAATTGTCAAAATTGTTTGTTAAAATTGTCAAAATTGTTAAAATTGTCAAAATTGTCAAAATTGTCAAAATTGTCAAAATTGTCAAAATTGTCAAACTGGTCAAAATTGTCAAAATTATCAAAATTGTCAAAATTATCAAAATTGTCAAAATTGTCAAAACTGTCAAAATTGTCAAAATTTTCAAAATTGTCAAAATTGGCAAAATTGGCAAAATTTTTAATATTGTCAAAATTGTCAAAATTTTTAACAGTCGCCATCGAAAAATCTTTAATATGATTATAAAATCTCAAAACTTTAATAAAAATAGTCAACTTATTCAATCATTGAAATTTTCATTTTTTATCAATTTTTACAAAGTTTAAATTTTTTTTCAATAGATTTTCAAGTTTTCAATAATTTTAGTTGAAACAAATTTTCATTTCGGTTTATTTTTAAGAAAACCTTCATTTTATCTATTTTATCGAATAAAAAAATCAAATTTTTATCCACTTTTCTGGTCTTTGCCCAGAGCCTCTGGGATTATTTGGTTCTCAAAAATGTCTCCGCCTCAAAGAAGTAGAATCATGGCTGGATGATAGGAAAATCGGGATAATCCTTCCAGACCATCCACCTGCGAGAGTATGTGCCGGTGTCCGGATTATTCTCTTCGATTGGGCGGAAGGTATTTAGGTTTTCTGCCATTCGGATTTTCTTATCGTTATGAGAAGTGTTTTTTTGATGACGCTTTTGAAGGCAAACTGCTCCTAGGGGTTTTACTTTCAGAAAATGTCCTTTTAAAGATGGAAATCTTTAAAATGACTTGACATTTTCCTCTAAACTCAACAAAGAACAAAGGCTTAGAACTCGAAACCTGCTAAATTTAACGACCCCCAAACCATTTCCACCGAAAACTTTTCCGCAACCTTATTTTCCAAATAATTTACCTTGCCAGCTTGGAACCGAATAACTGAATTAGAGATAAGTGAATTCCCCCCTCACCAGTTGCTTTTTCTTTTTTTGGAGATTCCCCGAAAACCAGAAAAAAAGGACAACACTAACAGCCGAGGTTGTTAAAAATTTGCTAAGAAAATGAAAACATGACCGGCCTTTTCCAACCTCTAACTTTTTGCCCATTTAACGACCAGCCAGAAATCTTCTTCAAGGTAGGGTCAATTTTTCCAGCTAATAAAAAAGGGATTTTCGGATGGAGCGAGTCGGAGCGAAAAAAAAGTCACGAAAAACGTCTCGTTTAGTGCCGTTTGATCCCAGATTTTCTCGAAATGGGAGGGTTTAAAACTTAAGCTAGAAATTTCTACCTTGAGAAAGGTTACTTGAGTGTGTTCCCGAATTTTTGATACCTGGTTAAGACATCTCAAAATTTAAAGGTTGGTTTGTAAATCTCAAAAATGCAACTCATCACCTTAACACTCAACTTTATTGCTTGGAAATGGATCATTTGCGTTATCATGGCGTTTAAAATCTTTTCAACACCTCATTATGCTGCTGCTGTTCGCGGAGAAAATTAAACGCACCCCGTCTTCATTCCAAAACCTTCTATCTATCAGCAGTTTTTTGTTTCTGTTAAAAGTGGCTCGTCGGTATTTTGAAGCCTCTCTTTTAACAGCTCTTTTTCCCAAAAAAAAACACTATCGTGTTCAGTAAAATTTGTTACTGGAAGCAGCCATCACTTGACTTTTGAATTAGTTTGCCCGGAACGCTGCATGAAAGCCAGCTATTTAGCATAATATAAACATGCCATCATTCATCCCGGGATCGTGAGCTTGAATGAGGATGCTGATTTTGGAAAAGTTTCCCGTTAAAAACTAACTAAGTTGCACTCCACAAGGGTGCAATGATTTATATTTTATTTAAGGTTTTTTGGAGGAGATGAAAGTTTATCACTCGTACGCGAAGGTTTTTAATTTCATTCTTAAACCTTATTCCAAAATGTAGCAAATGTTCCAAAAAACAAAATTGAAAATATTATGTCAAAGAAGTTTACCTAAAATATCAAAAAAAAAATTGAAAGTTAAGTTCATTTTACAGTTTAAAACGTTATACAAAAATCACCCGAAGAAATTTGGCCCAGAAAAAAAACATAATCAAATTAGGAAAAATTTGAAATTGCTGTTTTGCTTTTATTGGAAAAAAAGAATTCCAAAACTTGAATCAGAAACAACAAAGATAGGAAACATTTATTACAGTTAGTAGGACGAAAATTTGAGATGCTGGTTGCATCGAAATTTCAACGCTGAACAATTTTTAAATTCTTCCATTAAACCATATATTAAAAATGTCGTGCCATTTTTTTTTTTGTTTTTAGAACGAACTTTTCAATTTGATTTTAATAAGTAAACCAAACATTCCAAAAGCTAGGTACTTTTCCAAAATTCTATGAACATGATCAACTTTTTCAACTTAAAAATTTGAGTTTATTGTAGAATTTTCTATTTTTTTTAAATGAAACTAAATAAGTTGAATAAACTGAAAAATTTCACAAAATTTTGATACTTTCTGAATATTAATATTTTGAATGCGTTGATTAAACATTGAAATAATAAAAAAATAATTTGATTCGTAACCAACATGGATTTGAGGTTTCCTCACATTTGCAACTAACGATAATCAATCGAAATTGGATTAAAATTCAGTAAAACAATCAGGTTTAGATTCATTTTATTATAAATTTATTTATTTGGATAAATTTTTGGGCAGATTTCTAATACCCAAGTTTGAAACTGGTTACTGGTCTAATTTTCAGAATAATGTTTGATGTTTCTAAGCTGAGAATCAGTTATATAATTCAATATTCATAATGATTCATAATCAACAATTCATAGCTGTTTGAATATTGTCACGAATGCCAAATATGATCTGAAAATCTATCTTTCCATTATCATTTATAGTGTCTTATATCCAAAACATTTTAAATTTTGTATCAACTTTTACTGTAAGATGGTCTCCAAGTCGAAATGTTGGCTTTATGTTTAGTTTTGAAACGTTTATATTCCATTTTAAGATCAAAATTGCAAATTTCATCACGTTTATTGAAGTTCAAATCCAGTTTAAGGAAAATTCTGGAAAAATTGGAAATTTAATAGAATAATATATTAAACTTATATTTAAAAAAATGAAAACATCACGTCTATTCTCAATTTTATGTTGAAAATTCGTTTTATAATTTTGAATCTTCAAAGGCAGAAATAGTTGGTGGTTTAAAAACAAAAAAAATGGATTAAATTATGATTTTCAATTGAAAAAGTTTATCCAATGTTTAGGATGACCGTTTTAAATTTATACACTAAGTAATAAATATGGCAGATAAACATTAAGTACAGTGAACGAAATAAAAATTGTTTGTGTTTAGCTTGTTAAAATATGAATGATTGAAAATCACCAAAATTTCGGTTTAATCACTAAAAACTAGAGAAGTAGTGTTCGACTATTAAAACACATGCGTATTTTTGAATCTGAAGCCTGTTTTTTGGATTAAAATCCAGCCTTAAATCTATATTTCATAAATTTGCATCATACTAATGAATGTTAATGAATGAATTAATCAGTTTGATAAAGTGTTAAAGCTCAAGTATAAAATTCTTTAACGCTAGAGGAGCGTCTCTCAAAACCCCCTCATAAAATCTTTGAAAACATTTGGAATTCTAGAAAACTCCTTAAAATGCAATTATCAATTCAAATAATTCGGATAAGCATTATTATTCACATTTACACAGTAAATTTTTAGAAATAAGCTTGTTTTTGTTGAAAAGCACAAGTGGAACTATTCTTATTTCGCAGCCTTTTTTCATATCTTTGGTCCTCAACGCCAATTGCTACGTCCAAAAAAAGTAAACTTATGCTTGATTTATCTTTTAAACAATTTGAAACAAATTGTAGAAGGAAATTTTGGTGATTTTCAATCATTCATATTTTAACAAGCAAAACACAAAGTGGTTCTATTTATTCTTATTTCGCTCACTGTACAACAGACAACATTTGAACCTTTTAACTGCAGTTCTTTCTTGAAACCACACATTTTTTATCTTTGAAATGTTATTTGAAACGAGAATGTTGCGTTTGTAATAAAAATGTGAAATGCAAAATCATTTTATCAATTAAAATATAACGAAAATAATGAAATTTTTAATCGATTTCCCCTAAATATTCTGTTAAATTAAAATTTGGGAATATATCAAAATAAATTTAGACTTCAAAAGCAGATTTAACTACCAGATTAAGAAACTGAATTTTGAATAACGAGAAATTTTTTTTTTCAGAAATGAGCACGTGTCTGGGCTGGACAATTCTGGGTTATTTTATCTTAAAACCTGACAAAATCCGGGCATTTGATTTTAAAATTATCGACCTACAATCCGGGCAATAAACCTTTGCTAAAAACCAGAAATAACTGAGGATAAATCATGAAAAAAAATATGTTTATTTCATCAAACTTCTGAAAAACCTTCCATGATTTTTTTTTATAAAACTTACTCTAAAAATTTCGATTTTGATAGCGTCAATCAAATAAAATTAACAACACAATTTTTTTTTGTTTAATTTGCCAAAAAAAGTGAATAAATCCGAGAAAAATCTAGATATTTTTCTTATGAAATCCAGGCAACGGGGCCAGGCTGGACTGTTCTCAAAGTTTTTCTCAAAAATATGGGAAAACTCGGATAAAAATATCAAAGTTTTGTTGGTTTGGCTCAAGATTTGTTTTGTTAAAAAAATATATTTCGATTATAATGAGTTTGAATTAAAAATTTTATCTTCAATTTAGGTGAATGTTTTAACATTAAATTGACCAGTTGATCGTCTTACTTAAATTTTATCATAATTTTAATTCAGAACATGATTCATGAAACTCAAATTCTGATGTACAATGAGATTCCCAATCTTTGTAAAATCTGAATGAATAATTAGGAAATAAATATCAGAACTATCATTTTTTCATGTGAAACTGTAAATTTCAAATTCAAAATTTCATTTTAAACTTTATTTTCAATATTTTCGCTTTGTTGCTCTAATTCTTTTTGAAATATTTTTTCAAACTTAATCATATCAATGTTTTTCAATAAAATTTACCTTTTTCATTCCAACTTCGAAGTGTTCAAGAGTTTATTCAAATGTCTTATAGTCGAGGATTGATTTTTTTTTCTTAGTAGGTACTTATTTCATTATGAAAAGTAAATAAACTGAAAAAATATTTTTAATAGTGGTCCTTTTTTCAAAAATTCTATTCTATTTTGTTTATTTACAGAGAATTTTAACCACCTCGGTCATTTGTCTTTTAATACCAGAAATTACCATCCTTGGGCCGTTTTTTTCTAAAACATTTTAACTCGAACAATGCAGGAATGAATAACTTTTGAAAAAACATTCTAAAATCTTTCGAATGATGATCAGGATTTTTTATAAAAAACCCTTTAGTTACTAAAACGAAAAAGTACTTTTATCGACGTTTGAAATTTTAAAATTTGCATCAAAATCTGATGAACTGAGCTTAAGATTGCCAAAAATCTCCAGAAACTATAGAAAAAAAAAACGAAAAAGAAACTTTCGAATTATTATTTTTTCATCGAAAAACATAACCAGATTTCGAATCGTATTTCAAGCCCAAAAAAATCGTTTATGTTTTTTTACGTAGTTCTAGGTTAAAAAATTCTATTTTTGGGGTACAAAATTCAAAATTGATATACAAATTTGAAATTTTGGTTTGACTTTCCAAAAAATTGTTAAAACCAGGACACAATCAGAATATTTTTTAATAAAACTTGGGCAACCGGGCCAGGTCGAACCTATCCCAATTTTTTTTATTAAATATCCAGGCAAATTTGGGTAAAACCGGGTAATTTTGCTTCTTTGATTTTAACTTAGAATATGTTTTTTAATCTTCGAACAAAAAATCTAAAAATAAATTCGATTTTCAAAAGTTAAATTATAAGATTAAAATTTTGCGGTTCAAATCGTATTCATGCAAACTTGATCCCAGTTTAAGATTAAAGTTTGAAATTTGTTTTCTTGAAAAAACTGTAATGTTAAAAATGAAAGATAATATGTCAAAAAATATGGAGCCCCCTGCGATTTCTTTAAGAAAAGATACACGTTTCTTTAAAATCAATTTCGTTTATCAATTCATGTAAATGTTTTTCTTTAATAAATTTTTCATTAAAAAAAATTACAAAATTAACTCAAATTCAACTTAATTTTTGTCGATTCCAGCTGAATTGTACAAACGAACTGTTTTCGGTTATATTTTAAAATCGAACTTACAATCGGAATTCTTAGCCTACGATCTTGTGCAATTCTAATTACTTTTCGAAATAGTCATCTTGATAATTATATTTTGATTGAGTTACTTATTATTCTAGTAATTCTGAGTCTGAATTTTGAAGCTTAGTTTAAAATTTGAATTTTCAATCTCTTTCGTAATTTTAATACCTTTTACTGAAATGAACATAAAAACGGCTTCTGATTTAAGAAATATGTGCCAAGAATAGAACTCCGTTTCAGAGCACTCAATCATGAATCCACAAGTTTAAACCATAATTAATATAGTTGTTTTGGGTTTCAATAATTATCCTTTATTTCAATTATATTTTTCTAAAACGATTTGCAAATCTGAATTAGAAATAAAAGTATGGAATGATGAACCTTTGTTATATTTGAATTTTGCATAAGAATTAAGTTCATGAACTACGAATCTGAATATCAGATTCTGTCCGAATGATTTCTAGGGATGAATCATCCGCGAGGATGAAAATGCCGGAACAAAAAAAAATGAAAATGATTTCTAGGTTTTTTTAGGGGTTCAAGTTTCAAACAAGTCACCGTACCAAGGTTGCAGAAAAAAAATTCTGTGTTTTTGAGAGAAAAAAATCACTTTCTGTGATTTAACTAAAAAGTTCTGAGATGGTTTTCTGTGAGGCTTTTTTCTTCATTTTCTGTAAAAATTCATGGTCAATTGGATCTTTTTAACATTTAAGTTGGATGAGATCAATTAAAATCACCAATTTTCACACACTTTTTCAATTTAAAGTAAAAAAATCTAACTTTTATGTTGGCCAAAAAAAATTAATTTTGGAAATCCACTCAAAATTCAAAAATTTTGTGAAATCTGTGATTTTTTTTTTTTTAAATTCTGCGTTATGTGATAAAAATTTACAAAAAAAAATCTGTGAAGTTATAGATTTAGCAACCATTCAGCAAACACGTAAATCTGCCATTGACATTTATTTTTAGTTTTAACGGTCGTGACGGAATTTTCCAAAAAAAAACTTTTATTATTATTTTAGTGAAATGTTAGATGATTTCTGCTCTTTAAATTTTACTTTTACCGAAATAAGAAAAATAGAAACTAATTTTTGTTTAGCAAACCAAACATTTTGAACTTATCAAGCAAATTTGAATTTGGAATTGAATTTAAAAGCAATACCATTTTTTGTAAGAAATTCTTTTCATTTGTTTTAACGCAATTGTAATTGAATTTGTTTTAACGCAATTGAAATTAAACATTTGTAAGAAAAAATTAATACTGAAATGTGCCAAAGAGTGCTCATTTTTTAGAATGAAATTACTTCTTTAGGTTAAATATTTCCCCAAATTCATATTGAACTTTTTTTTTCAATTTTTGTCATTGAAAGCTTTTCAACAATTATTTTTGTTCCTCTGATTTTCCTTTCATTGCGAAATTTTAGACATTGTTATCATATTTTCGCACTTATGTAGTTAATATTCAAAGTAAGTCCCCAAACTAATTGCCATTTACTATCAATTTCATTTCAGGTACGGTTCCTCTTCCTATCAATCCAAAGGTTGATTAAGTTGCCAATTTCCCAAATTCGCCTGTAGTAAGTATCAAATTAAATTTTCCACAATTAAACGCGCTACCAATTGTAAAGCGGGAATGTAATCGATTAGCTGCAGCTCTCTTCCATCATCCCAGATGAACCGAAATCAGAATCAGTCGGTATCGCGCTCTTCATCGACAATTTTTTTTTTAAAGAAAAGAACGCTGAGAACATCCTCATCATCGTCAATTTTACTCGATGCTGCCTCGAAAAATGGGGGGAAAACATTCAACAGTCTTTCCTACCATTTGAAGCAGCTGAGAACCGGGTTGCTGTAAAAAATAAACCGGCTCCCGGTTCGTTCACCGAATCGAAGGATGGTTTCAAAATGAACCTTTTTCCGGTAGAAATTCTCTCCACTTTTGAGCATTCACTCTCTCAATCGGTTGAACTCTCCCGAAAGCACCTTATTCGTGGGGGGATGAATGCTTCCATGAACAAACCGTTGTTTTCATATGGAAAGGGGGGATGAATTATCTCATGTTGAAGGATGCTGGAGCTTGTTGATCCTCCTGCTTGATCCGAACTAGAGTCGATTCAGTTTCGTGACGGACCTCGACCGGATGAGATGACCGTGCTCGGAGTGGCCTCGCAGCAGAAACAAGTCCGGAAAATCCTTGCTCCCGAAAGCGCATAGAATAGTTTGCCGTGTGTGTGGCGCGTTGATGATGTGAGTTAGTTTTGTTCCAGTGTTCGGACCGGAAGTTGTTCGCCGAACGTATCCGGTCGTTTGGACGCCCTTTGGTTATTTAGACTCTGTCAGTCAGTCGGATGGTTTGAGGATACCGAGACCATCCAGCAACAACAGTTTCGAATTCGTCCCCCCTTTCCACGGGTGGTTTTTGCTCGATAACTGACTCAGCTGATGCGGAATGGAAAGACAACTTTTCCAGTTTTCCCTCAATCTCTACAACTGATGCTGCTGGCGGCAACAACTTTTAACCGATACCCGTGTTTCAGAATAATCGGATTTTTCGCGAACTCTGGCCACAGAAAAAAATGGAAGTAAAAAGCAAACGAAGTGGAGCACTCACCAAAATCTGATTTCGAGGGAATCGTATTCCCTAGTTTTTTGGGTTGTTTTCCGGAGGTTTTTCCCGCACTCAAAGTTTGCCGTTATCTTACCACCTATTAGCAGCACATGGTTTATTGGATTGTGTGAATGTTGGAAAAAGCCAAAGTGCTTAGTGAGTGTGAAAATCAAAAATTTATCTGGGCGCTCAGTGCTTTTGCGAAGCGAATGTGAAGAACAGCCATGTGCCGGGTCAGCAAAAAAAAAACGAGAATCGCGTGCCAATTGGCTCCCTAAACAGCGTGAATAAGTAATAGCTCTGAATCATATTTTTATCAGCAGCCGCCTCCTCGAAAAAACCGGAACCAGTTGCTTCAACCATTGCTGCTGCCGGAAGGGGGGGATGAAGTAAGGTGCAAGAGGAAATAATCGTAACGACCTTCTGGCTGGCTCGCTTCGTTTTGTGCTTTCGTTTATTCCTTTTTTTCTGAAATCAGCTATTTTATTGCTATCTCCGAGCAACTGAGGTGGGCGGCCGAGATTTATCAATTTCGGAAGTCGTTAACCGATTCGAAACCCACCACTTACAAAACCCTCCTGGTTAGGGGGGATGAATTGGTGGGGGTGGGGACTATTCGTCAGCATTAGCACCGTTTTTAATGGTACTTTGAGGATGGAGATCGCATCATTTTTCTACGATGAGGTGCCGGGAAGTTTATATTTGCGTTTGTGTCTGTCAGTGTGATTTTTTTTTGTGTTCATTTCAAACGATTCTTGTTAATGGACACAAATTTATTAATTTGCTTGGAATGATACGGTGACTGAATGGATGTGGATCTGGAATTGAGACTTTCGCTAGAATCTTTAAAAATAATTGAACCTTGATATTTCTATTTTTTTATATAACTATACGGTTTGGCAATTTAAGTACTAAGTTAGAAATAACAAATAATTTGATCAGAACTTGTTTTAAACTTAATCACTTTGACTTCAAAACAAAATTGGTTGATCAGCACCTCTTCGATGTTTTTGGCAATAAAGCTTCACCTGGAAAATAAGGCTATTAAAGCCCAGATTTTCAACGATGCAAGTTTCTGTCTACTGATTGCCTTCAGTTAATTGGCATAGGTTCGTGATCTTTCTGGCAACCAATATATGTAATTTTTTTTCACAAGAACAACTGTACGCAATATACCTCTACTTTTCTTATTCTGCCCGCATTTGCTGCACACCAGGGTTGCAAAAATTACAGGAAATTTATAATTTCACAGAGTTGTGTGCAAATTTTCATTACGGAATCTGTGTCACAGAACACGGCTTTTTGGAAATATTCACAGATATAGATTTTTTTTAATTTTGAACGAACACCTTTCCTTATTTATAGTTCATTATAGGATGTGAATTTTAGATTTCTGACATTGAGTTGAATAAATATGATAGAAATGGAAATGGTTATTGAGTTTTCTGAAGTCAATTGTGAAAAACCCCAATTTTCTATGACTTTCCAATGAAGCATATTAAAAAAGCATCACAGAGAAGCATCACAGAATTTAGGGTAGTATCACAGAAAGTCTAAAATTTTCCAAAAACACAGTAATTTTTTCTCGGTAACTACACGCTCGCTCCTTCAACTCGTTATTTTTTATTTTTGTGCTCCACAGGAAACCTTGGGATTTTTAAAGGCTTGGTTTTAAGTTCGACTTGAAGGATACGACGATGACTTCAATCCGGTATATTCAAATTTTTCACCAATTTAGTAGTACTACTTATGTATGTCGAAGAATTCATTTGAGGTACTTCCAATATACAGGAAAAACTATTTCGAAGTCCTAATTCAAAGTCGAAAAATGTTGTATTGAAAAACATGCGTTGGGAAAAAGAACTGTAGAACAGTTTTTAAGTACTCGAAAAGTATCTTATAATCCTGAAAGTTTTTTTTTTAAATCCATTTGTGCAACATATAGCTTCTGTCTGCAACTTACTTAGGCACTTAATGATTTTTTTTCGAACACTTAAGAATTGATTTACAGCCTTTTCCCGAAACATATTATTTCAACAACATAAAAATTCTACAACTTTGAACATTTTTAAAATAAATGATTGTCGCTTGTAGCTGAAAATTGCACAGAAATCATATTTCAGTCGTATTACAAACTTTCTAAAATTATAAAATTTGTAGAAACTGGTTGAGAAACAAAAATGTCTAAGCGAAAAAAGTGTTTGCCGTCATTTGACCGCTGTCGGTATAAATATAAATTAGTATACCACATAAGACTGAATCGATGCGTGGTCATTTTTTTTTCTAATAAATTACTCTTTTTTTTTTTTGAAGTACAAAATAGATTTATACAGATCTTTGAAGTCTTTGTACCAAAACCATTTCTGACCCAAACGAAATAATCTTGTCTTATTTTTTTTTCGGATTTTCCATTATTACTCAATCATAACCTAATTTTGATGAAACGGTATGTGTTTGTAAATTTAGTCGTATATATTTCCAGTAAACTACAAATAAAAATCGAAAGGAGTCGTTGCGAAAGTCAATTAATCAAAAAGAAGGTCACTATGTCTGGGAGAAAACTTTATTTTTCAAAAACTAGCATCGCTAATGTTTGGACCATTTGAAATTTTTTGACTTCCACTTAAGCCCAAATTTTAAATTATCCATCGGAGGTTTAGAACAATTTTTTTTTTGAAGATTTTTTTACCTTGTCAATGGAGTTTTCAAAAACAAAATCATACTAATCAATGTGAAAACGCTTGTCTTACCTTAAGCGTTAACCCAACTCCATATGTCAATAAATGATTTAATAGGAAATTTCTCTGACTACAACTTCATACAACATAAATTGAGAGAAAAGTTTGGGAATGCCACAAACAGCGTGGTTTTTGTTTCATTTAGAAAATCTAATAAAACTAATAATATCTTTGCTGAAAACCTTTCATCCTTTCATAGTTTTCATTGTTAGATTGAAAAACCTTAGACACGGGAACTACAAAGATGGTATAGTGTTATATAAAAATTTCAACCATTTTTTATGTTTGCATATATTTATAAGCGTTGGTGTTTGTAAAATTTTAGTGAAATTCGAGTATTCAAGCTATTATTTATGTTTATTCATTTTGGACAAAAATACACGTACTGAATCTAATGTCTATATGTTTGTTTCCTTTAATTTTCAGTGGTCTTTTTGATGATACTATTATTTGAAAATAATCTCTTAATTCACTTCAAGTTGTCAGATCTTAAAACATCAGATTTTTTTCAATTTTTTTATTTCTTATTCTAAAAGTTTTGCATTTGTTAAAATTAACGATTTTTTCTCTCAAATTTCGTAGATGGAATAAAAAAACACGGGTTTTTATCTGGCACTAGCTGGCACACATCAATTCTACAAAGTTGTAACCAGAAAAATTTCCTATTAAATCATGTTATTGACATATGAAGTGGGGTTAATGGTTAAGGTAAGACTAGTGTTTTCACAGTGATTAGTGTGATTTTGTCTTTGAAAAAAGGTTAAAAAAATCTTTAAAAAAGATGTTCCAGACCCCCCGAGGGGTTATTTAAAATTTGGCCTCAAATGAAAAAGGAAAGTCCCAACTTTCCCCTGATGATGCAAAAATTAGCGATGCCAATTTTCGATACATAAAATGGTTCCATCTGAGACACCGTGAAGATATTCCCGACAGAAATTAGTGAAGACATGAAAAATCAGGCGATTAAAATTTTTTTTTACAGACATCATGATGGTCGACCTTCTGAATCAGTATTTTTGAGAGGAGTAATTTTAATGCATTTAAGTCATCGAACTATTTTGGATGACTATAAATAATTTTACTCCAATAAATGAATGAAGTGTTGTCATACTCAACTATTATTTGAAAAAAAATATTTTTTTTTATTAAAGCATCAAAATATACGCTTGGCTAATTTTTCAAAGATGTCATTATTTTTGTTCTAGAATTACTCTGATTAAACATCGTCTTTCTTTTCTGGCGTTGTCTAATTTAGCTAGAAATAATAACAACCCCAAAAATGCACAATAAATCCGGTAAGTCATTGGTCAAATATTTAAATTATACAATTCATGGAATTTGTTGTTAATATTAAAAAAATTAAGCACTTCAAAAATATTAAAATTATAATTTAAAATAATCGTTTATAAACTTTTCATATATAAATTAAAAAATCATGATCGATTCAAAAAAGATGATTGAAAATAATAAAAATAAGTGAAACGTTTATAAACTTAAAAAGGCATATCAGATAATTTAGAATTTCAAGCTCTGAATATTTTTTTCGGAGGAGGACAAAGAAATGGATATTTTGTTTTCAGAAATCAAAAATTCAGAATCAAAAACCAAACAAAAACTAATTATTAAATAACTCACAAAATTATAATCGTTCTCTAATAATTTATTTGAAAATTTCAAAAAACTATAAAGTAAACTTCGGTAAAGTTATTTAAAAATACAAACAAGATATGAAAATCAAACAGATAAAGCATGGATCACGCAAAATCTGGACACATAAGAAAGGGTCTATCTCGGAGCAATGTAAACGAAATAAAAATGGTTTGTAATCAAAATGTAGATTTTTTTATTGCACTTTAAAGGAAAAATAATAAAAAAATATTCAGATGTTGTTTTGATGAAATTGCGAACTTTTCGTCGAACACCACTCATCATAGTTTGGACACCCTATTCACTGACCTCAGCGGCCATTTTCTTCCAAAATTTTTCCATCTCTGTTGCATCTCGAGTGGTCCTACCATTCTTCTTCATCTTCTGCTTGACCATTGCCCAAAATTTTTCCTAGGGCGGAATTGAGGGCAGTTGGGTGGGTTGATGTCCTTTTCGACAAAATCCACCCGTTGGCCCGATACCACTGTACATACCTTTTAGCTGTAGTGGCAGCTTGCAAAATCTGGCGAAAACTTTACTGGTCCTTTGTGAGATCTAATGTATGAAAAAAATGTTTTTAAGGCACTCCTCCTTGTACATTTCGCAGTCCATGGTCTTGTTTTTCATGAAAACCGGGGTTTTTCGTCCGCAGCTGCAAATACCTTGCCAGATCAAACACTTTCTTGCCAATTTATCGGCAAAAACGAATTTGATCTTGGCGGGGACATCACCCCGACCTAGATGATTGTTCGTGCACCGTTATTTTTTTTGGAAATGCTCAAGAAATATGTATGTAAAATTTTCGATAGACTCTGAACATTACCATTACCAAATCATTTTTGATGAGTTTTGATAACACCAATAGAAAGTCATATATATATAACTGATAAAAAATCACCTTTATTTGTTTTTAGTTGATTTTTAGAAGATATTAGGCATTTATCCAGTCAGTTTGAGAATTGAATGTTATCAATTTTGTGATACGGTCAAAATTTGATCAAGGGAAAACGCGTGTGAATCGGTAAAATCATTTATTTAAAAAATCAAATTAAATTTCTTTTTCAAGTACAATTAGTTTAAAATTCAGAGAAAATATTAAGTTAGGCTTCCGCTTTTCCAAATCCGAATTGCCGGGCCTTACGCTTAACCCCTGCCATCAGATTTTGTACAGCCACCTTGTCCACCTTCTTCGCCCCAGAAAGCCAGTTTGCCTTGAACTATTGAACTGCTGCTCGTCCTTAGCAGTTTTTTTTTTGTCTTCTTTAGGTTCCGCTTGACAATAGCCCAGTATTTCTCAATTGGGCTGAGCTCTGGCGTGTTGGGAGGGTTCTTGTCCTTGGGAACCACCTGCACGTTGTTGGCGGCGTACCACTCCATGGCCTTTTTACCGTAATGGCAAGATGCCAAATCCGGCCAAAACAGTACGAAACAACCGTGTTTCTTCAGGAAAGCCAGCAGACGTTTATTAAAACACTCTTTCACGTAAATTTCTTGGTTGACAGTCCCGGAAGCTATGAAAATGCTGCTTTTCAAGCCACAGATACAGATGGCTTGCCAAACCAGATATTTTTTCGCGAACTTCGGCAGTTTCATGTGCTTGAAAATATCTGCTACCTTTCCCCTTCCTTTTGCCGTATAAAACTTCTGTCCCGGAAGCTGCTTGTAGTCGGCTTTGACGTAGGTTTCGTCGTCCATTACCACGCAGTCAAACTTCGTCAGCTTTGTCGTGTATAGCCTCCGGGATCGCGCTTTGGCCGTCGTATTTTGTTTATCATCGCGATTTGGAGTCACTACCTTCTTGTAAGTCGATATTCCGGCTCGTTTTTTGGCTCGATACATGGTTGTAGACTATAACTACACCCAGCTTATTTGCGGCATCTCGGAGAGAGATGTTAGGGTTTCGCTTGAAACTATCGGCAACTCTCTTTGTCGTCTCAGCGGCTTCCGGTTTTCGATTTCTCCCCGATCCAGACTTCCTGGCTGTCGACAAACGTTCCCCAAACAGTTTAATTACATTTGTAACGGTCGATTTGGCAACTTTTAGCTTTTTTCTTTGTTTTGATTATAGTCGTTTTACCATCTTTATGGCATTCGCGGCTTTATCAACGTTGCAGTTGGCGGATCGTTATTGAAAAACTTTTGCGGTACAACTGTGTTCGATGTTTACTCTTGGGCTCGAACTCGCGGACATCGGCTCAGGAGACAACAGACTTACCAACTGAGCAATATCACAAGCCCAACAGGCAACTTTTAGCGATTTTGCCAGCTTTGCGTGCGAGTAGCTCGGATTTTCGCGATGCGCGAGCAAAATTTTGATACGCTGCTCTTCTTCCTTGGACGGAATTTTGACAACTGAAGAGTGAATTCCAAAATCAAAATAGGAGCAACATTCTACACACACACACACACACACACACCTTAAAAATGAGGGGTGTTCAGGTTTTTTTAACCTTCCAAAGCCGTTCGCTAAATATCCGTTTCGGGGAAATATGCGTTGTAATTTGATTTCGTTTTCCTGGCTGTAAATGTTAACCGATTTTGATGAGATTACATTCATTGTGTAGGTTATTTATTCTCATTACTCAACATTTCAAAATAAAGTCGATATGTATTACCAGGTTTTAAGAAACTGGTTCAGAAAGTTAAAAGTCCGAAAAATCAATTTTATTTTCAAAATACTCATAACTTCTGGCAGCTTTTCTGTATTTAACTATTTCATTGATGTTTGAAATTGTCAAGAATCCATCTATCCGACAATGTATAGATATGTTGGGGTCCAATGAAAGTTTTTACCGCTATGACAGATCTTCCGGTAGAAAAAAGTCTTACTTAAAAAAAACGACATCCAGTTTTGGCTTTGCTTAGCTGTATTTCATTTCTCAATGAACCGATTTTA